>NC_092148.1:12016015-12316015 GCF_045791955.1 Oncorhynchus clarkii lewisi | reverse complement strand
ATCCTCCCTCCATCCCTCTTCTGTTACACAGAAATATCACCACTCAGACATTCACAAAAATTACAAGTTCAATATTTAATGTCCTTGGCAATCCAAATCCAAAAGGTCATAATTCTTTGTAAAAGCAGACATTTTACATGATCAACGTAGCAGCGATCAGTGGGTTTCTGTTGGATTATATTAAAATATTCATATTACAATTATAAAATCATCTCTGTAGCCACAAAGTAAGAGTTGATTGGTTGAGATGCAGTTACCATGATGGAAAGATAATATTTCAGCCATTATTATATTAAATACATTACATTATTACATCAGTAATAAAGTCTGCTAAATGAAATGTAATGTGGGTGTTCCTCCCTGTGAAAGCTATAGACATTGGTGGATTCTATTAAAATGTAACATGTTTCAAATTAAACTGTAGTTTGTTTATATCCTGTGTAGTGAATGATTAGTGTGAGGATTAATAGAGTTCAGGCCATGAAACTGTGTGTATGCTCATTTAGAAAGGTTTTTGACCTAATCAGATAACAGGAAATTGCCTAGGATCAGAGAGCAGGGTCAGGCCCAGAACAGAAGATGGATGGGGATTCTCTTGGTAATAAACACTTGAAACTTCTCTTGAGCTTTTGGTCTCAATTCCTTATTGCAAAGAGTTTGCAATAGCATTTTTCTTCTTAAAACAACATGGTACAGTAAATTAGTCGTTACAATTACAGCTACTTCATCATGGTCCGTAGCAGATAGAGGCACTTCAGGAACATTGGGATTTCATATTTTAATCAATGGAGTAATTCTCAAGCTGCAATACGAAACTTTTAGGAAGCGGACCAAATTCACATAGAAATGTGAGTTATAGATCTGTCATTGTCATTGAAATCTAAGAAGTCTAAGAAGTGGTAGATCTGTTCTGAGTGCTATTTCTATGCTTCCCGTTCTTAAGTTTCATTGTTGTGTCTTTTACTTCCGGTTTTGTACACCATCTTCAGAAAGCTGAAAATACAATATTTTGGTTATTGAAAAGATATTTCACAGCGGTTTAGATGGTACAATAACTCTCTACACAAAACCAGCAATGATTGCTTGTTTTGTCACAAACTGAACTTAGGCAAACTTGAATTTCAGCAACCAGGAAATGGCGGAGCGATTTCTGCATATTGCACCTTTAAATGTAAAATTATTGAGACTGAGGTGTGGAAATGTGGGTTCTGTGCTTTGTAAAATAGCACCTCCATACCTAAACAAACACAAACCTACATCTCACCGGAGATTGACCACACACAGTGTCTCATAAAACCCATCCCCAGTCATCCCCATGCTACACAGGTGTAGCCTATTTATAGGCAGTCGCCCAAAATTCACCCCCTTACCCACCTTCAGCTCCCCCACCCCCTCAAACACCCTCGCCTCCTCCCGGTCCTTCACCTTGGCCAGGGTGAGATGGTAGCGTGGGTTGAAGGAGTCCCTGTGCAGCCAGCCCTGCTCTCTGAAGGCCTCCTGTAGGCCAGCATTTAGCTGCTGGAGGTGGGGCTGAGGCTGGGGGCTCAGGTAGAGAACCTTCCCACCAAAGTGCTTCAGTTTCAGGGGGAAGGAGACGGCCACAGGGGGGTTGCGGTCCAGGTAGGCGAAGCTTTGGAGCATCTCCCCAGCGGCAGTGACCTCGGCTGGGCCGGGGAGGACCAGGAGACACAGGGTGACGTGGAGGGAGGAGGGGGGCAACCAATGAGGGGCGGATGAGGGGAGGAGGGAGGTGAGCTCCTCCTGAAGGTGCTGGAAGGAGGAGAGGATGGCGGGAGTGTTGGCCCGGAAGGTGATGAAGTGGGTGGGCTTACGTTTGGAAGGCCGGCCTCCACCCCTCTCTGTTCTCTGCTCCACAGGCACAGATGGACACTGGGCTAGGTCTGGGCCTTTCTCTCCATCCCAGTAATCTTTCCATTCTTCCTCCTTCTCACCTTCATCCCCCCTGCTCTCGCTTTCTCTCTGGGATAGAGACATCTGGTCTGCTATGACGACTAAAACGGAATCCTTCCCAACTTCCTCTTCCAAGGGTTCTGATTCTCTTCCTGCTTCCTGTTGGTTCAGTGAAGTACTTCCTGTGCCTGGTCTGGTCGACTCAGGCATCTGAACACTTGTCTTGCTCTGATTTCTTTCCTCCAAGTGTCCGTTTTCAACATCCTGTTTTATCAGGGACTCGTCACTTTCTTCTCCCTCCCCTGTAGTGATGACTCCATCTTGTTCTTCTCTTGATTCACGGTGGTCGTTTTTTGGGTCTTGTTGTTCAACATCTTGTGTCCCTGTCCCTGACAATAAACAAGCAGATTTTGAAGGTTAACCAAACATTATGACAAAAACATGTTATAGACTAGCAAAGTGAAGTAGAACAGTATGTTAATCCAGGTTCTAGAGCTGTGGAAATCCCTCCCTCTCTTTACCTTCCTCACCCTCCCTTCCTCTCCCTACAGTCCTCCCTCCCTCCCTCGTCCTCTCACCCTCTCTCCCTACAGTCCTCCCTCCCTCTCCCTACCTTCCTCCCTACCTTCCTCCCTCGCCCTCCCTCCCTACCTTCCTCCCTCGCCCTCCCTCCCTACCTTCCTCCCTCGCCCTCCCTCCCTACCTTCCTCCCTCGCCCTCTCTCCCTACCTTCCTCCCTCGCCCTCTCTCCCTACCTTCCTCCCTCGCCCTCTCTCCCTACCTTCCTCCCTCGCCCTCTCTCCCTACCTTCCTCCCTCGCCCTCTCTCCCTACCTTCCTCCCTCGCCCTCTCTCCCTACCTTCCTCCCTCGCCCTCTCTCCCTACCTTCCTCCCTCGCCCTCTCTCCCTACCTTCCTCCCTCGCCCTCTCTCCCTACCTTCCTCCCTCGCCCTCTCTCCCTACCTTCCTCCCTCGCCCTACCTTCCACCCTCCCTCGCCCTTGCTTCCTCCTCGCCCTCTCTTACCCTGCTCTTGCTCCTCCTCCTGTCCAAAGGGGGGCGCCAGACACTGTCCAGTGGATCCAAACACCCTGTCAGTCCTGTTGTTGCGGTCCCACACTCTGCGCCCTCTATGGGTGAAGTACTGAATCCTGTGTCTGGGCAGGGCTAGCTCAGAGGAGTAGTCACAATCGCAGGGGTCGGTGTCCCAGTTGAACTCAGAGAAGGGCCGCTCCAGCACCCCAAGGAAGCGGTCCACGTACCCCACCACAAAGTCCGCCGGCTCCACCGACGGGTCCCACAGGATCCGAGAGATGACGTCATCAGCTGTACGCATGCGGGGCTTCTTGGTTGATCCTGATGGGAGAAACACTTTGTTAGTTAGTTATACTTAGTTTGCAGTAAACAGGTATTTTAGTGGGTTCTCATATTTTCAGTTAGATTTAATGGAGGGAAATTGTACCTTTTCCCTCTGTGTCTTTTGGCTGGTTTGTTTTATTCCCTATTGCTTTCTTCTTGAGTGTTCCCTCTTTTTCTCCCTCCTTCCTGTTTTCCTGGTCTATAACAGCCTCTGGGTCGTCTAATGTTGGAGTGCTGAGAAAGAGGGAAGGAGAAAGAGGGATTGTATTCATCACTCTGGTCAATGTAAGAGCTAACCTGTTAGGTCTTCCTCATACTGATAGGACAGTGACCTTCAGATGGATGTATTTTAAGAAGTTTATCTAGATGTCTAAACAGATACATTAATTTAACTCTGCTATTCTACCTCTTCACTTTCTTATCCTATGGAGTTAACTACCTATCTATTATATTTATACTGTGCTACATGACTTGATTACCACTTGGTTCAGAGGCTCTGTTTGCTGTGAGGGCAGACAGAGCCAATACCACAGATGCTGCTTCTCACAGGAGGAAAAACAATGTCTTCTTCTGAAGATTCCACTGTCGCCAGGCAGAAGGATTAGTGATGAGAGGGAGGACTCAGATTCTGAGGGCCATCTGTTTAGGGCTGGCAGCTAAATGCTTTGAAGATTTCTGTCTTTCAGCCTTATTTAGTTGTTCAAGTGGTTAGAAGTCTGAAATAGACTGAACTGTGAGTAAATATTAGCCCCTAACCCCTGGGCATTTTCAGTTGTTCGAGGGCTGCACAAACATTATGCATCAGACAATTTAAATCATGCTTTAAAAAAATTGCATGAGTGTGAATGCATGTTTAGACATCACAGTAACAATGGCATCATGGCACCATCAAAAGTCAAAATGCAATGTTACTTAGCCATTGCCCTGCCGTAGTTTTTGGTGGTGATCGTGTTAGCTACAGACCTGTGAGATCGACGACACCTGTTTCCAAAACGACACTTTCCCAACAGGAAGAACTGACAGACACCTGCTCCCTCCTCCTGGCCTGGAACATCAGAGAGAGAGGAGGGGGGCAGTTATTTAGCAGCCCGTCTCACCCAAAGTCAGTTACAAAACAACATATAATATCTGTATGGTAGTTTGTCCTTCCCAGTGTTCTCTGTGTTATCAGTGTCGTGTCTTTGGCTATGCCGGATTAAGTGATATGACATGCTATTCTATAAAATAATTAATTAATATTACCTGATTAAGCTAATCATGTAAATGTATTTAACTAGAGAGTCGGGGTACCAGGAAAGAATATTTATAGAGCTGTTATCTTCCGAATAATCTCTTAAAGACCTAGTAATATTTTACATCAATAGCAGTCAATATTAATCGTCATCTTAATTCAGTCTCATCTGAAAGTTGTAAATTCTTGGTTATCTGCACGAACCCTGGCTAACAAGTTGAATGAGCAATGCAAAATTGTGTTTAATTATTTATTTACTAAATACCTAACTAATCACACAGAATTACACATAATTAAATCATAACTTGATTACAAATTATGTCATAAAGGAAAACGTCCCTAACGGGCGGAACAGATATGACAGCTTGTTACACAAAAGAAAAGGTCTGGATTTGAGTGAAAGAGCGGGAAGACTGAGGAACAAAGGGCGAAGCTGTGCTATCGTAAAGGTAGGTTGGTGGTAGATGGAAGGCCGTGTTGCCCAACCGAGTCCTTTGTCCTTTGAAGAATGTCTCTGCTGGTAAATTGAATACGTTGTAGTAACGTCGCTGTAGACGGGATACTCTGTCTGTTCCTTTCTAAACCTTGTTTGCAGCGGCTGTTGCTAACTCAACGACTAGGAGGTATCACTTCTGTAGTGAATAAGAGTTAAAAATTCATACCATTCGCAACCAAAGCTCACGCTGATGTTGGCTTCGTTCTGTAGTTATTATTTGAACCATTCTGACATCGGACCGTCGTCCTCACATCCTCGGAACAGGAGGTTACATTGTCGTCAAGGCTTTATATGGGAAGGGAGAGGAGGGCGTGTTTGAAAAGTTTTATAGCCCATGTCCCTTCACAGGGGTGGGCCACTGATTGAGCAGAGCCCCTATCTTATGAAAACCCAAATCTCACATTTTAGAAGCTAAAATCACATTTCATCCCATCACGAATCATTTCATATTCAAACATTTGAATTGAACAACAATTCCATGTGAATCCGATAACTCTGATGTGTAAACTTTATGTCATCTTATCATTGATGAGAATGTCTCAGATGACAACCGAACTGACATCATATTCATTAAGTACCACCGCATATATTCAATTGGTCGGATTACCAGAATATAGTTCATTTTCCCCCACCTTCTGATGTCCCAGAATCTCTATGTTAACCAAGGGTTTTGCAAATGTAACATCAGTAGGGTAGAAAGAGGGAAAATTGGTATTTATGACTGTCATAAACTTACCCCAGGCCAACGTCATGACATCAGTGTCCTTGGATTTACCTAGTTTTACATTGAGAACACATTTTAAATTCCCATGTATTGGTCCACCAAGACCAGTGTGTACATACTGAAAAGAAGGGGGGGGGGGGGCGTCGCTGAGCCCAGTAGACTAGATTAGTTCATGGGCTCATGGAGAGATTGGAGCAGTCAGGGAGAATGACATCACTCAACAAGGACACGATGACCCCGAAATGAGCCCCAGACACGCAACCTGCCAGACCAGCCAACCTGACCATGATGGTGGAACAGAGAGTGGATCTGAGGAACATGGTGGTGGAACAGAGAGTGGAGCTGAGGAACATGGTGGTGGAACAGAGAGTGGAGCTGAGGAACATGGTGGTGGAACAGAGAGTGGAGCTGAGGAACATGGTGGTGGAACAGAGAGTGGAGCTGAAGAACATGGGGGCCAGAGTGACAGCTAGTGACAGCCAGGTGAAGGAGCTGAAAGGAGAGGTGGTGAACCAGAGAGTGGAGTCACTAAGACTTGTTCTGTATGTTATTGCAGTCTCCAAAACAAATATTAAAAGAGCTGAAAATTATTATTATTATTATTATTCCCCAGTAGATCATTGAAGAGTTCATATTTGCTCTGAAATGTCTCTCTAGCCCAGGAGGCCACACTGAGTGCCAGTGAGAGAGGTGGAGGAGCTGAAGGTTAGAAAACACACAAATGTAGTCACTGCGCCACATTGACATTATCTTCCCAGGTGAAGGATTGCTGTGTATACTATATCATATAATGTGAAATAACATACATTAAACTATATTCACAGACAGGCAAAAAAGTGGCATTCTATGCTGCTTTGACTGACTCTGGGAGGATAGGACCCTTCAATGCTGACATCCCACTGGTCTACAGTAAAGTCTTCCCCAACAAATCGGAAAGGCCTACAACTCACTTACAGGTAAAAGCTACAACTACCTACATGTATGGACATGAGAGTACATTCTGGGCCAGCTAATGTTACTGAGTGCTGATGGAAATTGCTAATCTCTTCCTGGATCAGTTTCTGCTCTGATGCAGATATAAGTGATAAAAGTCAACCAAATCAGATTCACTGCCCCTAGCCCAGGAGACATTGGTGTTTACATATACAAGAATGACAAGAGAATCTTGTTTAATTATGCACACAGTCCTGGTGGAAATGGTAGATGTGTGGTAAATTCAGTGACTCTAGAGCTGCAGGTGGATGTGGTCTACATGAGTCTCCCCTCGGGCACGGGGCTGTATGATGATTCAGATAACCTCAACGCCAACAGTGGCTTCCTGCTCTTCCTTATGTGAGGGGAATCAATTAAAATCATAGGCCCAATAAAACTATATAACTACCAATGAAAACTCTTAATACAATTATATTTCTGAAAACTGATGGGAGTGATATCTAATCTAAATCACATACCTTGAATGATGTCATAGTTGAGGATTTAATGAGCCTGTTTTTGTGCAACTTCTGATTAGGACAACCAGGAGTCATTATGTCAGGGGTGTCAAACTCAAACCATGGAGTACCTAGTGTCTGCTGGTTCTTGGTTTTTCCTTTCAATTAATACCTAGACAACAGGGTGAGGGGGAGTTTCTTACTAATCAGTGACCTTAATTCATCAACAAGGGAGGAGTGAAAACCTGCAGACACTTGTTCCTCCTGGAACGAGATTGACAGGTGCATTATTGCCTTTCTATTCCTTAAATCTCCCAACGTATTAGCAGTCACTGATTTCCCAACATGAATGTTACATCGTATATGACACACATCTGCAGTATTACTTGTGTGTAAGGCACATATTTTGTCCTTAGGAGGGGTTTCCCATAAGAAGTATGATAGTGCATAAAACATTGCACGTGTAATTCCATCCATTCTTGGCACTGACAACATTTGGACTGGACTGACTTGGCTTGCAACCTAATGACACTAGAGGGGGTACACAGACAGTTTGGTTGGTTTCTCCCTTTCCCAAAAGTAGGAGTAGGAAGAACTCAGCCCTAGACACTGACCTAGGTTAGTTCTGTGTTTTCCTTAGAAGTTAGAGACAGTGAGCTGGTACTCGATCTGTGCTTCAGAACAACTTCTACCAGGAGCTTTCAGAGAGAGTGGGGGAGTAACAAGTGGGAAAAACACTGCTTTCTCCCAAATATCAAATCCAATGTTATTAATCCCTTGCTTGGTAAACAACAGGTGTAGACTAACAGTGAAATGTTTACTTATAGGCCCTTCCCAACAATGCAGAGAGAAAGAAAATAGAGAGATAATAGAAAAGTAATAACAGGTAAATAATACAAGCACATCTCAGAGAGATCATACTGTCTGATGAATACACTGTTAGATTCTGGGTTAAACTTGGAACATTGTTATACTCAGAAGTATAGTATCTGAGGAGTGATGGAGACTGGTTTTTACATCAGAAGTTAATGGTTATCTGTCGGAGCCAGATGGCTTTGGAATGTGTTGGGTGGACAGGAGTAAGTCACAGGATTGCTATAGGGGATACGGGTGGAGATCTTTGGATTAGGCATCAAGGGGGCTGAGGTCAGATCAGATCCCCTTAAGAGAGAAACAGTGGTTTATTACCCTATCACTTCGTCTTCCTGTCGAACCATAAAAGATGTAAGGATTAGAGAGAAGGAGGAGTGCCTAAATTGGAGAATATATACTTGTGTTGGTAGAATCATGTTTTGTCTAATGCAGCTGTATTGATCCTCTGGGAAGAAATAAACTTGGTTAAGCTTTCATGGTGTCCGATGAGTTATTTACTCTGAGAATTAGAACCTAACAACACAAATCAAATCGTATTGGTCACATGCAGATGTTATTGCGAGTGTAGCTTAAGGTACAAACAGTGTGGAATTTCTGTGGAACAGGCAAACCCAGACTTCCTTCAGAGAAAATGAGGATGGGGGGAACACCAGTGGAGGCTGGTGGGAGGAGCTATAGGAGGATGGTCACATTGAAAAGGCTGGAACGATATAAAGCACATCGCACATATGAAAACCACGTTTGACTCCGTTCCATGTATTCCATTCAAGCCATTACAATGAGCCTGTCCTCATATAGTTCCTCCCACCAGCCTCGACTGGTGAACACCCAACTTCCTCAGTACCTCGATATTAAAAACGGTCCTTCATATTTTGATCATACCTTGATAAACTTCAGTGTTGTGTAATTTTCAAAATATGAACGTTCTCTTTCACTGTCATTTCTGCTCTGCCTCTAAAGAAGTGTATATGCCCTAGTTAGGCCTACATCTCATATGTCTACACCTACCAGCAGTGCACACAGAATCCAACTGAATGACAAAACATTACCTGCCGTCACCTGAGGTCCATCTTGGCTGGGACTGGCTGGGACCTCTGTCTTTGGCCCCTCTGTAGCTCTATGCTCCTGTGCTCTCCTGTCCTCCAGGTTCTCAGCTGAGTCCAAAGGCACACATGTCTCCTCTGACGCCATAGTCAATCAACCTGTGGGTGTAAACGATTATTATACAAAAGTGTTAACTCTGTTTCTCACTGTTAACATGGCAATACAAGCACAACCAGTTAATAAATCAATAAATTAAGCAATAATAGATTTTGTAAATATAGTAGCTATATATTTAGAGGTAAGTTGTGCAGTGTAGCTATAGTAGCTACCTAAGCTAAGGAGAACTGAGAGGTAGCCTGCCCTAATGAGGATGTAGCTACAACACACCCAAGAGTCAAGATAACAAGTTATACAATGCAACCAACATGTTAAACATGAATAAAACGATAATGTAGTACTGTATAATATATGCATTATGATACATTATTGTTGTTAGTTACCTGAATGTACACCCTCTGACTTATGAACAAATATATCACAGATTCTGTCTGAAGCTACCGTAAATGTGTACTTTGACCTTTGTTATGTTTGTACTGAGGGGGCTTGTGGGAAATGTAGGTCTAGGTCTCTGTACCTCAGTGATGAGAACAGGCTTTCTTCTCTTCGTTTAAATAATCATTCAAATCCTCAAAACAATTGATGCTATAATATTTTATATTCTAGGCCGTTTATAAATTGACAATAGTTTGTTATAATTTCTTACCGAAGAGAGTATACCAAAACTGTGAGTCATCTGTGCGGTCCTCCTGGATCCAAAGCGCGTGACTCTCCTCGTCACATGACGACTACCACGAACCTAGAGAGCGAGCGTATCAGAGCAGTGAAAAAGTATAAACAAAAGCTAATACAGCAACAAGACTACTTTGGGAATTAACTAGAAATTAGAACTTGCGTGTGCATTGGCGATTTATTTCCCATGCTTTTAAGAAAAATGATCATGATCTATTTTCGAGACATTGGTTCGTGCTGTGCTAGGGGTTAGCTTGTCAGTAATGTCATTTTGTGATGTTTTGATGCAATATGATCGCCTGTAATTTGTTGCAGTGATTGTTCACGCTGCTTTAATCAAGGTAAGTGTGCTTAACTTATAGGTTTCCATTTAGAAAGGTTGTAGGAAACTTTCCCCAGCAATTACATTTGATTACACAGAAAGGGTTTATAAGCGCGGAAATCGACTCTGCCACACGAGCATGCTTTTGCGGCACAGTCGATAGCGCGCCGGACCTCGAAGGTCGAGGGTTCGAGACCTGCTCCCTGCTGTTTCATTACACTGGTGTCAGAAGTGATCGGACCTTGCATCCACGACAGTGCGTGTGCTTGGCCGGTGAGCGCGTTCCTCTAAGACGTAGAGTCGCAAGCTAGCGCGAGGCTCTTTGAAAGGAGGGAGTAGTGTAACGACCCTGGGTTTATAAGCGCGGAAATCGACCCTGCCGCACGAGCATGCTTTTGCAGCGCAGTCGATAGCGCGTTGGACCTCGGGCTAGAAGGCCGAGGGTTCGAGACCTGCTCCCTGCTGTTTCATTACAACATCAATGTTTACACTGAATCCAAAGACAAAGCATTGACAATAACGCACCTCTGATCACCAGTCATCTCTCCCGTGCCAGGTGTTGGCCCTTCTCTCCCGGGCCAGGCGCTGGCCGTTCTGCCGCAATAGGCCAGGCAAAACAAATTGTCGAATTGATGGTACAAAACAAAACAAATACAAAATAACTTTTTTTTCTTTGTATTATCTTTTACCAGATCTATTGTGTTATATTCTACTACATTCCCTTCACCTTTCCATACACTTCAAAGTGTTTCCTTTTAGATGGTAACAATAATATGCATATCCTTGCTTCAGGGCCTGAGCTACATGCAGTTAGATTTGGGTACGTCATTTTAGGCGACATTTTTAAAAGGGGCTAATCTTTAAGAGGTTTTTTAAAGATATGTTTGTTAATGTGCCATATTCGATGCACTTTTTTTTGTTGTTGATTGGGCGCAATTTAGGTTATGCTATTTGATTCAGAGAAACGTGCATGGTGTAAAGTGTGTCTCATGACATTGTCATAAATTTGATCTCTACTCCAGCCTGTATTCTACAGAAAAGGCCATATACTATTTCTACCTTTTCTATAGGCTACATGATTTATGTTAGATTATGTTTTTGACTGAATGTTGGTGGTGCCAACAGCACCCATCTCTCCAACAGCACCCTGGAGAGACAAGAAAAATATTTAGCTTCCCTGCTTTTGGCAAAGTGAGCACTGCTTATCACATGGCGGCATCGGCATTCAACTGAATAGCCCATGTGCCAAAGGGTGAGAAATTGTCATTCATTTTGGGCAGAATTATGTGACGTTTTATGTGTTGTTGGTACATCTTGGTCAGTTTAGCTTAAAATACGCCCTCGTCAATCTGCCACTGTAGGCGGCCGCCTGATCCTGCCTAACGGGAGGGCCGGCCCTGTTCTCTCCCCCTTCAGATGAATGCTCTGGTAGCTCTCTGTCATTTCTGTGAGCTCCATGGCCCCCGGACCCTGTTCTGCACCGAGGCTCTGCACCCCCCGTCCCCCACACCCTCCCAGGCTGGCGCCCCCATACCCGGGGACAGAGAGTCGGACAGAGAGGGAGAGGGACTCACCATGAGGGCAAACAGCTCAGCTACACAGAGAGGAGACGTGTGCGAGGTGAGTGGGAGATGTGTGAGATGAGTGAAGGGCTGAACAGACAGAATAGAAATGACATTGACTAATTTGTTTTGTCTAATAACTATTCTTTCTGGCCATCTCGTTCTCTCCCGCTCTTCCCTTCTCACTCACTCACTCACTCTCTCTCATTCACTCCCTGTCTCTCCCCATCTCTTTGTCAGGGCTGCCGGTCTCTCCCAGCGTCTCACCCTGGCTTCGTCAGCATGGACAGTGAGACAGGCATCCGGTTCCTCAGCCACCAACAACCCAGACAACCCCAGCTCTTCAGTGTGGTCCGCCAGGCCTGCGTACGCAGCCTCAGCTGTGAGGTAACCACCTGTGTGTTCGTGTGTGTATGTGTGCGTGTTGCCATTTTTCTTGCATTAAGACTCATAACTGTTTGTCAATACATAAGCCTTTAGTTAAGGGTGGCAGGTAACCTGGCGGTTAGAGCATTAGGCCAGTAACGACAAGGTTGCTGGGTCCAATACCCAAGCCGACAAGCTGAAAAATCTGTCAATGTGCCCTTGAGCAAGGCATTAAACCCAAATTTTCACCAGGGGTGCTGTACTATGGCTGTACTATGGTTGATCCTATAAAACAAGATATTTCACTGCAGCTATCTGGTGTATGGAACAATATATATCAGGGGTCTTCAACCTTTTCTAGCGTGAGAGCTACTTAAAACATTTTTTTTTAAATTTTTTTTTTTTTAATCGCAAGCTAAGTTTTTGTTCAAGCTTTCAAATAGGCACATTCTTCTCTACTCTGCAACTCTTCCCTGGATCCTTAGTGTACAATGGCAAGTAGTGCACAGTTCTGTCAATATACCTGGTAAAATAATGGTTAAACAATTCTAAGAGGGGCCCTATCAAATATTTTATATTGAGTTGAAGTCGGAAGTTTACATACACTTAGGTTGGAGTCATTTAAACTCGTTTTTCAACCACTCCACAAATTTCTTGTTAACAAACTATAGTTTTGGCAAGTCGGTTAGGACATCTACTTTGTGCATGACACAAGTCATTTTTCCAACAATTGTTTTCAGACAGATTATTTCACTTATAATTCACTGTATCACAATTCCAGTGGGTTAGAAGTTTACATACACTAAGCTGACTGTGCCTTTAAACAGCTTGGAAAATTCCAGAAAATTATGTCATGGCTTTAGAAGCTTCTGATGGGCTAATTGACATCATTTGAGTCAATTGGAGGTGTACCTGTGGATGTATTTCAAGGCCTACCTTCAAACTCAGTGCCTCTTTGCTTGACATCATGGGAAAATCAAAAGAAATCAGCCAATACCTCAGAAAAAAAATTGGAGACCTCCACAAGTCTGGTCCCTGGGAGCAATTTCCAAACGCCTGACGCTACCACGTTCATCTGTACAAACAATAGTATAAACACCATGGGACCATGCAGTAGTCATACCACTCAGGAAGGAGATGCGTTCTGTCTCCTAGAGATTAACATACTTTGGTGCGAAAAGTGCAAATAAATCCCAGAACAGCAGCAAAGGACCTTGCAAAGATGCTGGAGGAAACGGGTACAAAAGTATCTATATTCACAGTAAAACGAGTCATATATCGACCTAACCTGAAAGGCCGCTCAGCAAGGAAGAAGCCACTGCTCCAAAACCGCCATAAAGCCAGACTACGGTTTACAACTGCATATGGGGACAAAGATCATACTTTTTGGAGAAATGTCCTCTGGTCTGATGAAACAAAAATATAACTGTTTGGCCATTATGACCATCGTTATGTCTGGAGGAAAAAGGAGGAGGCTTGCATGCCGAAGAACACCACCCCAACTGTGAAGCACAGGGGTGGCAGCATCATGTGGTTTGGGTGCTTTGCTGCAGGAGGGACTGGTGCACTTCACATAATAGGTGGCATCATGAGGATGGAAAATTATGTGGATATATTGAAGCAAGACATCAGTCAGGAAGTTTAAGCTTGGTCGCAGATGTGTCTTCCAAATGGACAATGAACCCAAGCATACTTCCAAAGTTGTGGCAAAATGGCTTAAGGACAACAAAGTCAAGGTATTGGAGTGGCCATCACAAAGCCCTGACCTCAATCCTATAGAAAATTTGTGGGCAGAACTGAAAAACCGTGTGCGAGCAAGGAGGCCTACAAACCTGACTCAGTTACACCAGCTCTGTCAGGAGGAATGGGCCAAAATTCACCCAACTTACTGTGGGAAGCTTGTGGAAGTCTACCTGAAACGTTTGGCCCAAGTTAATCTATTTAAAGGCAATGCTACCAAATACTAATTGAGTTTGTAAACTTCTGACCCACTGGGAATGTGATGAAATAAAAGCTGAAATAAAAAAAATCTTATTTTGACATTTCACATTCTTCAAATAAAGTGGGGATCATAACTGACCGAAGACAGGGAATCTTTACTAGGATTTAATGTCAGGAATTGTGAAAAACTGAGTTTAAATGTATTTGGCTAAGGTGTATGTAAACTTCTGACTTCCAACTGTATATTCCCAAATTATGTTCTCAGTTTGAATTTTCACTCTGAAAATTACAATTGTTCATAGAGAAACAATGAAATTGGAGGTGCTGAATCCATGTTAATGCCTAAATCACAGCAGAAGACAATTTTGGGGGGGTCTGGAAGAAAACAAAAACTAATTATTTTGGAGTGTAGTTCCACCTTGTGCCTCTGGCCCTTTTAATCGTGTATCTAGGGAGTGAGGAATGTGCCGGTCTAGCGATGGTTCTGCGCTGCTGCTGCTCATTTCATGGCAAAGTTAGCAAATAATAGATACAAATGATATACTTCTGCCAAGTAAGCCTACTTTGCAGTTAACATTTAATTGAGAAGGTTTTGGGGGAAGTGTTTCTATCAACCCACGAGATGGTTATCACATTATAAAATCTACCAGCCACTCAATTGCATGTACTTTCAGAGCTACTGCGTGATCTACCTGTTGGAGACCCCTGATAGATAGATAAATAGATATCACAGGAGGTTGGTAGCACCTTAATTGGGGAGAACGGGCTTGTGGTAATGACGGGAGCGGGGTTAGTGGTGTCATGTCTTTGGCTCTGCCGGATTAAGTGATATGACATTCTATTCTATAAAATAATTTCTCCATAATTAATATTACCTGATTGAGCTAATCATGTAAATGTATTTAACTAGAGAGTCGGGCACCACAAAATAATATTTATAGAGCTGTTATCTTCCGAATAAACTCTTAAAGACCTAGTAATATTTTACATCTATAGCAGTCAATATTAATCATCATCTTAATTCAGTCTCATCTGAAAGTTGTAAATTCTTAGTTATCTGCACGAACCCTGGCTAACTAGTTGAATCAGCAATACAAAATTGGGTTTAATTATTTACTAATACCTAACTAATCACACAGAATTACACATACTTAAATCGTAACTTGATTACAAATTACGTCATAAAGGAAAACGTTTCTAGCGGGCGGAACAGAAATGACAGCTTGTTACACAAAAGAAAAGGGTCTGGGTTTGAGTGAAAGAGCGGGAATACTGAGGAACAAAGGGCGAAGCTGTGCTGTCGTAAATACAGTATCTTATGCATTCTAAATTACCGCCCATTTGGAAAAGGAAAATGCAATAAATATTTACTCTGAGCTGCGCTTCAGTAGGTTGTGTCACGTTCGTTGAATGGAGGAGACCAAGGCGCAGCGTGATATGAATACATGTTACTTTTAATAAAGACGGACACTAAACAAAATAACAAAACGAACGTGACGCTATAATATAAATGTGCAGACACAGGCAACTAGACATAGACAATAACCCATGAAATACCCAAAGAAGATGGCTGCCTAAATATGGTTCCCAATCAGAGACAACGATAAACAGCTGCCTCTGATTGAGAACCAATCTAGGCAACCATAGACATACATAAACACCTAGATGGTAAACAACCCCATAAACCTACAAAACCCCTAGACAGTACAAAAACACATACATCACCCATGTCACACCCTGACCTGACCTGACCTAACCAAAACAATAAAGAAAACAAAGAATACTAAGGTCAGGGCGTGACAGGTTGGTGGTAGATGGAAGGCCGTGTTGCCCAACCGAGTCCTTTGTCCTTTGAAGAATATCTCTGGTTGTCAATTGGATACGTTGTAGTAACATCGTTGTGTGATAGACAGGATACTCTGTCTGTTCCTTCCTAACCCTCGTTTGCAGCGGCTGTTGCTAACTCAACGACTAGGTGGTATCACTTCTGTAGTGAATAAGAGTTAAAAATTCATACCATTCGCAACCAAAGCTCGCGCTAATGTTGGCTTCGTTCTGTAGTTATTATCTGAACCATTCTGACATCGGACCGTCGTCCTCACATCCTCGGAACAGGAGGACGACGGTCAATGTAACCTCCTGTTCCGAGGATGTGAGGACGACGGTCCGATGTCAGAATGGTTCAAATAATAACTACAGAACGAAGCCAACATCAGCGTGAGCTTTGGTTGCGAATGGTATGAATTTTTAACTCTTATTCACTACAGAAGTGATACCTCCTAGTCGTTGAGTTCCGAGGACGACGGTCCGATGTCAGTCAGTTCTCTCTTATATTGTTGTCAATGGCTTATATAGGAAGGGAGAGGAGGGTGTGTTTGAAAAGTTTTATGTCCCTTCACAGGGGTGGGCCACTGATTGAGCAGAGCCCTATCTTATGAAAACCCAAATCTCACATTTTAGAAGCTAAAATCACATTTCATCCCATCACAAATAATTTCATATTCAAACATTTGAATTGAACAACAATTCCATGTGAATCCGATAACTCTGATGTGTAGACTTTCCACTGTAGAGTTTGTCATCTTATCATTGATGGGAATGTCTCAGATGACGACCGAACTGACATCATATTCATTAAGTACCATCGCATATATTCAATTGGTCGGATTACCAGAATACAGTTCATTTCCCCCCCACCTTCTGATGTTCCCAGAATCTCTATGTTAACCAAGGGTTTTGCAAATGTAACATCAGTAGGGTAGAGAGAGGAAAAAGGAGGAAAGAGGTATTTATGACTGTCATAAACCTACCCCCAGGCCAATGTCATAACAGTGGAATGGTATCAAATACATCAAACATGATTTCCAGGTGTTTGATGCCATTCCATTTGCTCTGTTCCTAATGTCTGTAATCCCCTCAGTACCCTCCCTCTCTCATCTGCCTCTCTCCCTCCCTGCCTCTCTAGGTGTGTCCAGGTCGTGAGGGTCCTATCTTCTTTGGGGATGAGCAGCATGGTTTTGTGTTCTCTCACACGTTCTTCATCAAGGACAGCCTGGCCCGGGGCTTTCAGCGGTGGTACAGTATCGTCATGGTAGCCATGGACAGGATCTACCTCATCAACTCCTGGCCCTTCCTGCTGCGCCACCTCAGACTCACTATACAGAGTCTACAGAGCACAGCACTGAAGGTAAGGACACACAAACTAACACACCATGTTAAATGTATGGGACATAGATATATACACACACATTAAAACACACTTACTATTCATAACGTGAACATAAAACATAAGACAAATAAACATGAACACTAACTCTTACTACCAGACAGAAAAGGCGGGCAATGTTTGACTTCTCTCCCTCTTATTTCTCCCCCCTCCCCCTATCCTCTACAGGTGTTTGACAGTGAGCAGTGTGTGTGTCCTCAGAGGGCGGTGAGGATGAACAGTGTGTTCTCTCCTGCTGTCTTCCCCCACCAGAGGAGTGGTAACGCGGCCCGCTCCCTGCCCTCCCTCACCCAGCACACCAAACTCTGGGCCAGCCTACACTCCTCCTTCAGCTGGTGAGACGGCTAACTGTCGCTAACGATCACTAAGGTTACTAATCTAAACAATAGCAGACATACAGTCAACATCAGGGGTGGTCGGGCAGTGTTCTATCTGTCTATCCCAGTTGTTTGATACACTCTCTTGTGTTTTTCTCCTCTACTGCAGGTTACTGAAGGCCTGTGGTAGTCGTCTGACAGAGAAGCTGCTGGAGGGAGCTCCCACAGAGGACACACTGGTTCTTATAGAGAGACAGACCGGTACGCACGGGTGCTCATAGAGAGACAGACAGGTGCGCACGGGTGCTCATAGAGAGACAGACAGGTGCGCACGGGTGCTCATAGAGAAACAGACAGGTGCGCACGGGTGCTCATAGAGAGACAGACAGGTGCGCACGGGTGCTCATAGAGAGACAGACGGGTGCTCATAGAGAGACAGACAAGTGCTCAGAGAGACAGACAAGTGCGCACAGGTGCTCATAGAGAGACAGACAGGTGCACACAGGTGCTCATAGAGAGACAGACAAGTGCGCACAGATGCTCATAGAGAGACAGACAAGTGCGCACAGGTGCTCATAGACAGACAAGTGCGCACAGGTGCTCATAGAGAGACAGACAAATGCGCACAGGTGCTCATAAAGAGACAGACAGGTGCTCATAGAGAGACAGACAGGTACACACTAGTGCTCATAGAGAGACAGACAGGTGCTCATAGAGAGACAGACAGGTGTGCACGGGTGCTTTTAGGGAGACAGACAAGTGGGCACAGGTGCTCATAGAGAGACACAGGTGCTCACAGGTGCTCATAGAGAGACAGACAGGTGCCCACGGGTGCTTATAGAGAGACAGACAGGTACACATGGGTGCTCATAGAGAGACAGACAAGTGGGCACAGGTGCTCATAGAGAGACAGACAGGTGCTCACAGGTGCTCATAGAGAGACAGACAGGTGCACACGGGTGCTTACAGTGCCTTGCGAAAGTATTCGCCCCCCTTGAACTTTGCGACCTTTTGTCACATTTCAGGCTTCAAACATAAAGATATAAAACTGTATTTTTTTGTGAAGAATCAACAACAAGTGGGACACAATCATGAAGTGGAACGACATTTATTGGATATTTCAAACTTTTTTAACAAATCAAAAACTGAAAAATTGGGCGTGCAAAATGATTCAGCCCCCTTAAGTTAATACTTTGTAGCGCCACCTTTTGCTGCGATTACAGCTGTAAGTCGCTTGGGGTATGTCTCTATCAGTTTTGCACATCGAGAGACTGAAGTTTTTTCCTATTCCTCCTTGCAAAACAGCTCGAGCTCAGTGAGGTTGGATGGAGAGCATTTGTAAACAGCAGTTTTCAGTTCTTTCCACAGATTCTCGATTGGATTCAGGTCTGGACTTTGACTTGGCCATTCTAACACCTGGATATGTTTATTTTTGAACCATTCCATTGTAAGTTTTGCTTTATGTTTTGGATCATTGTCTTGTTGGAAGACAAATCTCCGTCCCAGTCTCAGGTCTTTTGCAGACTCCATCAGGTTTTCTTCCGGAATGGTCCTGTATTTGGCTCCATCCATCTTCCCATCAATTTTAACCATCTTCCCTGTCCCTGCTGAAGAAAAGCAGGCCCAAACCATGATGCTGCCACCACCATGTTTGACAGAGGGAATGGTGTGTTCAGCTGTGTTGCTTTTACGCCAAACATAACGTTTTGCATTGTTGCCAAAAAGTTCAATTTTGGTTTCATCTGACCAGAGCACCTTCTTCCACATGTTTGGTGTGTCTTCCAGGTGGCTTGTGGCAAACTTTAAACTACACTTTTTATGGATATCTTTAAGAAATGGCTTTCTTCTTGCCACTCTTCCATAAAGGCCAGATTTGTGCAATATACGACTGATTGTTGTCCTATGGACAGAGTCTCCCACCTCAGCTGTAGATCTCTGCAGTTCATCCAGAGTGATCATGGGCCTCTTGGCTGCATCTCTGATCAGTCTTCTCCTTGTATGAGCTGAAAGTTTAGAGGGACGGCCAGGTCTTGGTAGATTTGCAGTGGTCTGATACTCCTTCCATTTCAATATTATCGCTTGCACAGTGCTCCTTGGGATGTTTAAAGCTTGGGAAATCTTTTTGTATCCAAATCCGGCTTTAAACTTCTTCACAACAGTATCTCGGACCTGCCTGGTGTGTTCTTTGTTCTTCATGATGCTCTCTGCGCTTTTGACGGACCTCTGAGACTATCACAGTGCAGGTGCATTTATACGGAGACTTGATTACACACAGGTGGATTGTATTTATCATCATTAGTCATTTAGGTCAACATTGGATCATTCAGAGATCCTCACTGAACTTCTGGAGAGAGTTTGCTGCACTGAAAGTAAAGGGGCTGAATAATTTTGCACGCCCAATTTTTCAGTTTTTGATTTGTTAAAAAAAGTTTGAAATATCCAATAAATGTCGTTCCACTTCATGATTGTGTCCCACTTGTTGATTCTTCACAAAAAAATACAGTTTTATATCTTTATGTTTGAAGCCTGAAATGTGGCAAAAGGTCGCAAAGTTCAAGGGGGCCGAATACTTTCGCAAGGCACTGTATAGAGAGACAGAAAGGTACACATGGGTGCTCATAGAGAGACAGACAGGTGCTCATAGAGAGACAGACAGGTGCGCACGGGTGTTTATAGAGAGACAGACAAGTGCGCGCAGGTGCTCATAGCGAGACAGACAAGTGCGCACAGGTGCTCATAGAGAGACAGACAGGTATGTGCTGGTGCTTATAGAGAGACAGACCGGTGTGCACAGGTGCTCATAGAGAGACAGACAAGTGCACACGGGTGCTCATAGAGAGACAGACAGGTGCGCACGGGTGCTCATAGAGAGACAGACAGGTGCTCATAGAGAGACAGACAGGTGCTCATAGAGAGACAGACAGGTGCTCATAGAGAGATAGACAGGTGCTCATAGAGAGACAGACAAATGCTCATAGAGAGACAGACAAGTACACACTAGTGCTCATAGAGAGACAGACAGGTGCGCACGGGTGCTCATAGAGAGACAGACAGGTGCTCATAGAGAGACAGACAGGTGTTCATAGAGAGACAGACAAGTACACACTAGTGCTCATAGAGAGACAGACAGGTGCGCACGGGTGCTTATAGAGAGACAGACAAGTGCGCACAGGTGCTCATAGAGAGACAGACAAGTGCGCACAGGTGCTCATAGAGAGACAGACCGGTATGTGCTGGTGCTCATAGAGAGACAGACAGGTAGCCCGAATGTTAAACGGGTAGACGGGTACACACTGGTGTTCTTAGAAAGACAGACATGCAGACAGACAGGATAACTCTAGAGGTGGGAGACACCGTGAGACCAGTTTTAAACTAGTCAGAGAGACATATTATCCCATATGGCTCAAGTTAAAAGAAGTGAATAAAAATATTGTGATCTGATATCTGGGTAAAGCGTTCCTGACAGCATTATCATGAGAAGTCATGTGTTTGCCCAGTGTGTCAGAGTGGAACAGGAGTCTGTGTCTACAGTAAACGTGTGATTAACACGGTTAGACCACGAGGACAGAGAGCGACGATGTGACTCACTCAACCATATCACACACATTCTATTCTGATTACCATTTTTGGTACTAAAGTTTTTTCCATTGCTCCCCCTGTTCAGCTCTGATATTGCAAGTCACTATGACACTTGAATACTTCCAATCAGGAAAATAGTTGCAATTGTTACTTTGTTTACTATCCTGGCTAAATAAATGTAAATAAAATAACAGTATATATACAGTATATCTCTGGGAATTAGTCCCGACATTGGGTGTTTTGTATGTCTTTTTAACAATGTCCTGTTGTCTTCTCAGAGCAAGAGGAGGAAATGAGTTGCTGGGAAGGAGCAGAAGGGGGCGGGTCTAGACCCCAGTGCCACCAATCGGAAAGCGAGCTGTACAGAGACTTCTTGTTTGACGAGGGGAAAGCAGAGGGGTATCCTGGTCCAAAGTTCAGGTCCTTGAGACATTTAAGACAGGTAAACATTGGTGTGCCTTTCTCCCTACCACATCATGAACACTTTCATTTCTAGCACATCATACGCCATACTTAATTCTGTTAACCACTTGGTTTAAAAAAAATAAACTTTGTGAGCCAATTGGTTAAAAAGGGAAACCAATATCGTCTTATTTTGTGAATGCATTTCTTGTCTGTTTCCTTGTGATGATATCTGTTATCTGATTGGTACGCAGGTGCTCGGGACCACTAATTTCCGCCAGCTAGCATGGCATGTGCTCATGGGAAATCAGGTCATATTGAGAGGGGCTGACCCAGGGCTCATCCATTCAGCATTCACCATGCTGAAGGTCAGCCAATCAAAAGTTTACTCATTGTATCCCCCTTTAAAGAATATTCCTCCTAACATTCATCGCTAATCACATGGTTTGGTATATGTCCCATCAGGCCTTGCTCCCGGTGGGCTGTGTCCGCTCTGTGACGTACAGCGCCCAGTATGAGGAAGCATACCGATGTAACTTCCTGGGCCTCAGCCCTGACGTGCCCATCCCCACACACGTCAGCTCCTCAGGTACACAAACCCAGAATACATCACTGTGGTTACTGCTTTATTTGGAGGTCTGCTTATAATCACTATTACATATGATAGTAATATGCTAATAATAAAATACTGTATGATAATGATATTAGTTATAAGTGCGAACAGAACAATTTACAAATAAAATGTTTTCATAAGGTTTTGAATCCTAAAATATCCATAAAATATGTCCATCTTGCTGTGTCCCTTCCCAGAGTTCTCAGTGTTGGTGGATGTGGTCAGTCTGGAGAGGGGCTCTCTGTACTCTGCTGCTTGTGGTGAAGACATCCTCTCACTCTATCAGTTCAACATCAGCAGTACCAACTCACAGCCTACAGATAAAGGTGAGGATAGACCCCATCTGGACAATATACTATATACATCGTCAACATGAAGGTATACATTATACATGTCTTCTTCAAGGCACCTCTAGTTGTTAACAATCATGGCAAAGGTCAAAGACAATTAGTTGTGTGAAATTTCCCTCCATTAACTTTCCAGTTTCAATCTATTGACCTGCATCTCTCCCTGTCTCTCGTCACCCCTATCACTCTCCCTCCCTTGCTCTCTATCCTTCCCTCCCGTCCTCTCTCTCTCTCTTCCCCCCACCCCTCTCTCAGGTCCCACGTTGTTGAATAAGATGGAGGTGGCGTTGTCCAATGAGAACCTGTCAGTGGACGTGGTCTCTCACTGTCTGCTGTGTCTGAAGGAGGAGTGGATGAAGTGAGTAACAACAACCCCTCTGATAAGCAGGGAATTTCCCTCAACTTTGAAGTTTCATTTCTTTGGCTTTTTCTAAACAGAGTTATGTAGGTATGCAACTGTAGATAGTGGGGCATTAAAGAGTCAAACAAGTCCCCCTATGAAACCCCCCAAAGCCCCAGCCTGGTTACATTGGCTGTGCAGTACAGGATGATGTGGAATGCTTAATGTAGTCCAGAATCATTGGGAAATTCCAATAACTCCTCTCCCTCCCACTTCTATCCATACCCCTCCCCTTAACCCCCCCCCCTCTATCCCTTCAATTCCTTAGTAAAGTGAAGGTGCTGTTTAAGTTCTCAAAGGTAGATGGGCGTGGGAGGGAGGACACCCAGAAGGTGTTGGCCCTGCTGGGTGCCACGGGGCCTGGGGAGGAGGACAACGTCAGGCTGCTCAAGTTCTGGATGACAGGACTCAGCAAAACCTACAAGAGCCATCTGATGACCGCTGTCAGAGGAGGGGAGAGGCCCCTTAGCCAGTGAGAGAGCAGTGGAGGAGAATATGAGCGGTAGCGGGAGAGACCATACAGCTGGAGTGAAATATACTGTATCTCAGTATAGGAGGCTGGTGGGAGGAGGTATAGGAGGGTGGGCTCATTGTAATGGCTGGAATGGAATAAATGGAACGGAATCAAACGTGATTTCCATATGTTTGATGTGTTTGACACCGTTCCATTTATACCTTTCCAGCCATTACAATGAGCCCGTCCTATAGCTCCTCCCAGCACCCTCTGCGTGCATCTACTACTGTATTTGGACAGACAGAGAGAAAGGGAAAGAAAACGAGTGTGAATGAGTGAGTAATGACAGATAGACTGAAGGATATGTTTGTGTCCAGGTGCTGACTTGATTAAAACCCATCCTTCACCATAAAGAACAAAAATCCACTCCATGGGTCGGTTTTAAATGAATAATTAATTCAGATACATTACGTAATAAGTCATTTGTGTCTTTTGTTTAGTAATCAAATGGGAATTATTATAGGAACACTGTCCACAATGTTATGTCTAAATTATTATAAAAGTTTCAATAGTTTTGTTAACACATTGTACAGAGATATTCAAATAAAATAACTGCTTGAGCTGAAACTGAAATATTGGTGTGGCATTCATCCTTTTTCCCAACTGGCACCATCTTGTGGAGAATCATTAAATCTAAGAAAGAAGGGAGAAGGAAAAAGAGTGGAGGGGGAAAAAAACGTGTGTCCTTTGCCAGTTCCCTCTCACATGCTTTTTTTTACAATGAGTGGCTGTCAGCCAAGAGACCTCAATTGGTGTAAAACAACAGTTCTAGGTCTTCGGGTGACACGCAACATAAAAACCCTTGCATAATGAGATCTCAGTCCCTCAACATATCATTGTGTTCTATACTACCACATCAGCAGGGGGCTTCTTCACTAACGAGCTAGTAACTCATTATTAAAACTAAATAACTGCAAAGCTTTTTGTGTTTTCGCAGTTATTTGATCCCTTTCAGAAGGCTTTTGCTGAAGTCTGCAGACTTGTAAAATCCAGTACCACGAGGCTTTGTTCAAATTCATGCCCTGTGTTTGTTTTTTTTACTGTGTATGTATATAATGATTGAGCAAATTAGGGAGTATTATAACATACATTTTTGTGTGTAGTTATACTTCTACTCTTGCACTGCATCTCAGTGCAAGAGGCGTCACTACAGTCCCTGGTTCGAATACAGGCTGTATCACATCCGGCCATAATTGGGAGTCCTATAGGGCGGCGCACAATTGGCCCAGCGTCGTCCTAGTTTGGCCGGGGTAGGCCGTCATTGTAAATAAGAATTTGTTATTAACTGACATGCCTAGTTAAATGAAGGTTAAACATTTTTAATTAAAGTTCTTTAGAAAGAGTGGGTGAAATTTGAGCTTTAAAAAATATAGAAATAGAATGTACCAGTGAATCATACCTACTTAAAGTGTGTTTTCAACACAGAACAAAGAAATACAGTTGGTTACACATGACCCAGTCGATGATTGATTTGATATTGTAAACTGTAGGCCAGCCCACTGGTGGAACGTTAGGTCATATAATATAGTAGAGTAGACAATAAAACAAAGTTACAGACGCAGAAATATCATACCCCCAAGAGATGCTAACCTCTCACCATTACAATAACATGGGAGGTTAGCATTTTATATCATACCCCCAAGACATGCTAACCTCTCACCATTACAATAACATGGGAGGTTGGCATTTTTGGGGTGTATGATATTTGTGCGTCTAACTTCCTCAATCATCATTATTTACAATTAATTCAGGATTATCCGGAATCATGGTAGCATCCACATTAATTTAGAAGTGTTTAGAAACATATTATATTCTTATTTACAATGGAAGTGACTCAATGAGACAAAACATTATTATTTGCCATTCGTTTCTATTGGGCACAAAATAATCTGAAACACAACCAAAACAAACCACAAATGCATCCAACAAGATCGTTAAGTCACAAGCTTGTAATCATTGAATGCAAAGAATATGGGACCAAATACTAAACTTTTGACTACTTTAATACACATAAGGGAATTTGTCCCAATACTTTTGGTCCCCTAAAATGGGGGGACTATATACAAAAAGTGCTGTAATTTCTAAACAGTTCACCCGATATGGAGGAAAATACCCACAAGTTAAAGCTGACAGTCTGCGCTTTAACCTCATAGTCATTGTATCATTTCAAATCCAAAGTGTTGGAGTATAGAGCCAAAAGAAAACATGCATCACTGATCCAATAATTACGGAGTGCACTGTATATACACTCTGGGTAGAAGCTCTTAGACACAGATCTAGGACCATCTTATCCTTACCACATCCTAACCTGAACCATAAATGAAGAATATGCTAAACTGACCTGAAGATAATTCTTGATTTATGAGATCCTCTGGTGACTCAACAGGGTGAGTATTACTAACTGGCTCACTGGAGACAAGGAGGCAGGCACACGCTCAGGCACACATAGGGGGGATTGAAAACATATGGCATGACTTAAACCTTCTGGGGACTCATTTGGATTGGGAGTGACAGAGAGAGAGGAACTTTTGTGAGTGTAATATTTACTGTTTATTTTGTATAGTTTACTTGACTTTTGTTTATCTATTTCACTTGCTTTGGCAATGTTAACATATGTTTCCCATGCCAATAAAATCCCTTGAATTTAATTTCATTTAATTGCGTGGGAGAGGGGGCTTGGTCAGTCAATAGGGAGGTGAAATGACTGGTGGTGGGAGGGGCTGAGAGATTTACAGGGAGCAGATATCAAGCACTTTCACTTTCAGGCTAGCCTCTGCCTGAGCTCACACAGACAGACTGCCCAGAGGGCGAGAGAGAGATAGTGGGTCTGTTTCTCTCACTCTGTCCATTAGCCATTTAAAGGGTGAGAAGAGAGTGAGGTCTGTAATATACTGGGTCAACAGGGGAGAGAGAGAGAGACTGACAGACAGACAGACAGAGAGAGAGGGAGGGGGAGAAAGAAAGGGAAAGGCTGCAGTTTGACAAACTGGGAGGTGGGAAAATCCAAAGTGAGAGCACAGTGCAGATTGAATGAGAGAAGGGGGTGTGGAGATTTGGAAAGTACCAGGGAGACAAAAGGAGGAATTCTAAAAAAAGAGGTCGACTAAGCTGGAGTCTCAACAGTAGAGGAAAAAGAAAAGACACACACTTGACGGAACCGCTGAGGAAACTTTGCCTAGTCAGACCAAAGGACTTATTTCAGCTGCGTATTGCATGCTTTCAAACACAGAAATGGAGAAGTGGCCTTTCTCATGAAGATAAAAGGATGTCACGATCAGGTAAGAGGAATTCAGTGATGACATAAATTCAGAGTATGCAAAAGTTAATTGATTGATTCGTGGATTTGTAATTGTTTAATTCATTTGACAACATTACCATTGTACTGTAATTCATATAGTGGTTCTGTAATTTGGATTTGTAGTTAATTTGCTCAAACTATTAATTAAAGCAACAAGTTAACATGAAGTCATGATGTTTCTCATTAAGCATGTGGCTGGAACCACATGGGCAGGACACATACATTTTTCATCCATTAACCTGCTGCATCTCTCTCTCTCTCTCTTTACTTCGATCTCTCACAGTTTTTCTGTTGCTATCAATATTGACACTCCAAGGTAGCGGATGTGATTACTTTTTGAGGGGGGTTGTCGATAATCTTCAAACCACCCTTAACTCAGACCACGCTGGATTTGTGAGTTGAACGTTGTGGCTATTCTTTTGTATCTGCATGCACCCTGAGTAATGACAGTGGTTTAAACAAATATGCGTTCACTTCCTAGTGGTTACATTTTTTTATCAATTCGATTTTTTGTCTATTGGCATAGATACTCTTGTGAATACTGTGATTCCTGAACCAGTTTTTTCCTCCAAGCGTAAGGTGTTCCCTAAAGACTATAGGATTTCCCACCACTACAATGTCAACCTGCTGTGCAACACTGATCCGGTGAGGCACCATCTATTGATTAAATGACACCATTTTAATAAATGATTTATTCTCGTGTTTTATACAAACATGTCACACTTAGTGTATCTGCTATGTCTATCATTAAATCCTTAATTCTGATTCTCTGTTGAGCAATGCGGGAGGACCGGCTCGTGGTAATGGCTGGAGCGGAGTTTGTGGAATGGTATCAACCATTCGCTCCCTTCCAAACATTTTATGAGCCGTCCTCCCCTCCGCAGCCTCCACTGGTTCCAGCACTCTAAAGTCTAAATTTGTGTTGTTGTCAGCGTTACTGGGCAGGATCATCAATAGCCTCTGATTAGCACAATGATGATCAGCTCTGTGTGGTGCTCCGTCTATTCAAATCATCAGCGTAACCTCTGTGTCTAAAATCCTGCTTCTGCCTCGGCTGTCCCTCCAGTGTTGTGTGTTCCGAGCTGCGACTGTTCTCTCTGACTCCTGGCTCCAGCTCCGCAGCCAGCTGTGGCCAGAGCATCATAGCTTCGAATTCATCTCCAACCTTATACAAGCCCTGGGTGACAGGGGTATGACAAAATGGGTAGGTATAACCTTACCATGTCGTGGACATACTCTAGTCATAGCCGCGGGATGTTTGGGGCCGAGGGTCCCCCCCACTTTTTTACTAAAGTCGTGCATTGGTCCTGTATTAGCGAAACAATATAGCCGTCTGTATTGCCGGAAAATCTTTCTTCCCCAAACTACTTTCCGAGGCTATGACTCTAGTAGTCTAAATGAACTGTTTTGGATAGATAGTGTACTGTAGGTTGCCAGTGGGGGTGAACAAGTAGCAGCATGTACTCAAAAGAGACGGACACAGCAGCCTTAAACATTTTGGACTAAGTTATGTAAAACATAAAACAACTATGCCCTAGCAAATGCAACAAAACACTATAAAGATGCCATGTTGTTGTAGTAAAAAAATGACAGAAAATGGTTAAAACAGGGGAGAATAACGTTTTTTCAAGGCTTAGCCAACCGTTCACATAACAGAATGCAGCACCCGACTGAAGAGAGAAGAGACAACAACCGGCAGGTTGGCAGGTTGCAAGTTCATTTACAGCAGCGCATCCCCTGAACGATAACGAGATGTAGGTGAGAAGCCTGACCACGGGGGTGAGAAGGTGATGAAGTGTACTTCATGAGCTGTAACCGAAAAACAACTGGTATTTGGAAAGTTTGAGGTGAGGGAGAAAGTGTGGTGAAACAAATATTTTAAGTATCTTGCTAACGTTAGCTGTATCGAATTACCCGTTAGCTAGCCAGGGAAATGTTGAGCAACATTAGCCAACTTAACTGATCAAATAATTGAGTTTATGGTGTGAAAATTAGCTGGCTAATGAAGTCAGACAGCTACAACATCAGATGAGCTAACGTTAGTAACCTAACCAGTTACCAGTATTAACTGGTAACTTTATACGACTCCTTGCCGTTCCTCAAGTTATAAAACGTTAGTTGCTTACTGGACTCTGGCAATTTGAAACGTTATCGTTAACTAGAAAACGAACTAACTACTATCTGTGAACTAATATTTTCCCTCTACAGTACAGTATGTGGTTAATTTTCAGAATAGGAGAATTAGGTGAAAATGAGGCGCTACTTGTTAATTAAGCAGTTAAGTGGAGCTGAAGCTGGGCCTGTTTTAAACTGGATGTCACTATAGAGGTGAATGGAACACCACACACTTTCTCACTTTTTCAATCCGGCGCCAGTGGATAAAAAGGGCTATGCCAGGTGTAGTACTCTGCCTGAAAGAGATCAATTATGCCAACAAAAGGTATCATGCTCTGCTGGCACATTGAAGAACAGATGTACTCAGGCAGAAAGTGTACAGTGTATTAATGTGCAGTGTAGCCCAAAGATATTGCTTTTGTTGTGTTGAATTTAACAGTAACAAACTGTGTGAGTGAGTGGGGATTATTTAATTTTTTACTCAGTGAACGTTATTTTTGCACACATGTAGCCTTGTGCACTGGATCAATGTCTACCATAGTGGCCGCTATAATAGAGCAAAAATAGAATGCCTGTTTGTTTCTTTCTATTTGTACTAAATATGTTTGTTTTTTTCCTAAGTGCAATGTTTAGATGTGTGTGTGGTCACAAGCATTCCATTATAAAGGCTGTCATGGCTAACTGCAATATTAGTATATTGTTTTTTTCTCAAGACTTAAGTGTCATTTGCAGTAAAGTCTAGGCAACAAATAACATTGGATTTCTTGCTTTACATTTTTTTAGCTGTGAGTTAGGTTCACTTTAACCACTTTTTTTATTTTGCACACAGTGACTGATCATGTAGATCATATTATTTGTTGTTTAATTAGTTTAAACCTGCATTTCCCCCCAGCAGGGATTTTTTTTGCATGTTTCAGGGAGGGGGGGAAAGTTTCACCTTTTTGGGCCCTCACCAGTTTGCATCCCTGTTTTTTTCCTGACCATGTGGCTTGACTATGCAATGACCGGTGCATAGTTTTCCTGTTTAGGTCACCTATAATGTATGCAATGTATATCACAGAGGTTAACTCCCCAGAGAACCGGCTATCAATCAATGACAGTGCTTGCACTGTATGTTTGTTTAATAACAACTCCTCTCCTCCCTTATCCCCCTTTCCTCTCCTCCCTTATCACATCCCTCTCACAGAGATTTGAGGATCCTGACCCTTCAGTTCTTCCCTCTGTCTCCTCCTCTCCAGAGAAACTTCTCAACTTCACTTCATCTGTTTTCTCCAAATGGCTGGAGCTGGGGTGCTCGACCCCGGTGGACACTTGTCCCTTCCCCACTCTGGCCTCTCCTGCTGGGGAGGAAGAAAGGGCAGCTCTGGAAAGTAAAAAAGTGAGGTTATTAACCACACGAGCAGTTCACATGGAGAATGAAGGGGAAATAGGGATGAGGTTACACACACCTCCACCAACCAATAGGAGCCCACCATCCAAAGGTGGGCTCCTATTAGTTCTTTCTGGATCTTTTTTTTTAAACCTTTATTTAACTAGTCAAGTCAATTAAGAACAAATTCTTACTTACAATGACGGCCTACATTGGAGCCTCCTGTTATGTGGACTGCCTGGATGCTACTGTAGAGCTGTTGCTAAAGTTACTGAAGTGGATCTCTAATGGCGCACACAAAATGGTTTGGAGCACTTGTTGGCTTTTTCTTCTCAATCTGTCCATTCTAGCTGTTCTAATACAGTAAGCTTTGTCAATCAAGTGACTGACATGCACACTTAATTGTTGCACTGAATGTACAACTGCAGTCAAGATTATGTATAGAATAACAACCTTTTAATTTACTGTCTGCACACCAGAGTTCTATTATCTCCATAATAAACCATTACGTACAGCATAGCCATATGTATAAAAAGCCATATTCTATGAAAGCTAACTAAACACTAACAAGTGTTTTATATTGAGCAAGATACAGAACATAAATTATTGTCCAATATTTCTGATCAAATTCATATGATGTTTACATTGCAGTGGAATTTGAATATTTGTTTGTTGGTCTTCAATGAATGTTTTTTTTTTCTATGAACTTTTGTACATACTGCATCTTGTAAATAAAAACCATGCAGCCGTTATGAGTTTCTCTGATGTAATCTTGTGTAGAGATCCCTGAGTGCTGACTGTTACCATCCCCAGTGTGGGGAGTATTTTGCAATTGCTGCAGAGCTGCACTGCTGTCTGATTCTCAACAGCTATCCTTTTTCTTTCTGTTTCCTACAGGAAGACTTCTGTCATAAGTAAGTTGTAGTTCAATTTAATATTTATGTCTGCAGCTACTGGGTAGGCCTACAACTGAGCCAAATCACTCATATTAATTACACACATCAACTATATGTACAGTGGAGCAAAAAAAGTATTTAGTCAGCCACCAATTGTGCAAGTTCTCCCACTTAAAAAGATGAGAGGCCTGTAATTTTCATCATAGGTACACTTCAACTATGACAGACAAAATGAGAAAAAAAAATCCAGAAAATCACATTGTAGGATTTTTAATGAATTTATTTGCAAATTATGGTGGAAAATAAGTATTTGGTCAATAACAAAAGTTTATCTCAATATTTTGTTATATACCCTTTGTTGGCAATGACAAGAGGTCAAACGTTTTCTGTAAGTCTTCACAAGGTTTTCACACACTGTTGCTGGTATTTTGGCCCATTCCTCCATGCAGATCTCCTCTAGAGCAGTGCTGTTTTGGGGCTGTTGCTGGGCAATACGGACTTTCAACTCCCTCCAAAGATTTTCTATGGGGTTGAGATCTGAAGACTGGCTAGGCCACTCCAGGACCTTGAAATGCTTCTTACGAAGCCACTCCTTCGTTTGCCCGGGCGGTGTGTTTGGGATCATTGTCATGCTGAAAGACCCAGCCACGTTTCATCTTCAATGCCCTTGCTGATGGAAGGAGGTTTTCACTCAAAATCTCACGACCCATTCATTCTTTCCTTTACACGGATCAGTCGTCCTGGTCCCTTTGCAGAAAAACAGCCCCAAAGCATGATATTTCCACCCCCATGCTTCACAGTAGGTGTGGTGTTCTTTGGATGCAACTCAGCATTCTTTGTCCTCCAAACACGACAAGTTGAGTTTTTACCAAAAAGTTATATTTTGGTTTCATCTGACCATATGACATTCTCCCAATCTTCTTTTGGATCATCCAAATGCTCTCTAGCAAACTTCAGACGGGCCTGGACATGTACTGGCTTAAGCAGGGGGACACGTCTGGCACTGCAGGATTTGAGTTCCTGGCGGCGTAGTGTGTTACTGATGGTAGGCTTTGTTACTTTGGTCCCAGCTCTCTGCAGGTCATTCACGAAGTCCCCCCGTGTGGTTCTTGGACTTTTGCTCACCGTTCTTGTGATCATTTTGACCCCACGGGGTGAGATCTTGTGTGGAGCCCCAGATCGAGGGAGATTATCAGTGGTCTTGTATGTCTTCCATTTCCTAATAATTGCTCCCACAGTTGATTTCTTCAAACCAAGCTGCTTACCTATTGCAGATTCAGTCTTCCCAGCCTGGTGCAGGTCTACAATTTTGTTTCTGGTGTCCTTTGACAGCTCTTTGGTCTTGGCCATAGTGGAGTTAGGAGTGTGACTGTTTGAGGTTGTGGACAGGTGTCTTTTATACTGATAACAAGTTCAAACAGGTCCATTAATACAGGTAACGAGTGGAGGACAGAGCAGCCTCTTAAAGAAGAAGTTACAGGCCTGTGAGAGCCAGAAATCTTGCTTGTTTGTAGGTGACCAAATACTTATTTCCCACCATAATTTGCAAATAAATTCATTAAAAATCCTACAAATGTGATTTTCTGGATTTTTTGTCATAGTTAAATATATGATGAAAATATGATGAAAATTACAGGCCTCTCTCATCTTTTTAAGTTGAGAACTTGCACAATTAGTGGCTGACTAAATACTTTTTTGCCCCACTGTATGTATGCCAATATATGCACACACACACTTTAGACAGAACACTTGCAAAATCTTTGATACAAAAAGAAGGGGCCCCTTTTTTCCTGCTGTTTAAGACAACTTCCATTAAACTCAGCCAGGTGCTTTCTTTAATGCACACAAACTTTTAAAAAACAAGGCTCAGAGACCAACAACAATACCCCCAAGGCATGTCTCACATCCTTTTGTAAATGGAGAGGTAGCAGAATGAGCATCAGCCTTTCTGAGAAACTATGATAAACCTCTGCAGACACAGTTGAGAGAGTAATGGTGAAGGTGTAAACTCGGCAGTAGAAAGCCTAAACAGTATATTTGACCTTTCAGCTTCCCTATCAAATCTAAAAATGTCAAACAGACAACCTCCTAGAAGTTGAAGTGAAATGTCTACTATTTGCTGATGATCTGGTACCCTTCTGTACCCAGTCAAGGAGGACCTACAGCAGCACCTAGATCTTCTGCACAGATCCTGTCAGACCTGGGCCCTGGCCTCCCGAGTGGCGCAGTGGTCTAAACTGTGCCACTAGAGATCCTGGTTAGAGTCCAAGCTCTGTCGCAGTCGGCCACAACCAGGCGACCCATTGGGCGGCGCACAATTGGCCCAGCGTCGTCCGGGTTAGGGGAAGGTCTGGCCGACAGGGACGTTCTTGTCCCATTGCGCACTACCGACTCCTGTGGCGGGCCGGGCGCAATGCACGCTGACACGGTTGCCAGGTGTTTCCTCCGTCACATTGGTGCGGCTGGCTTCTGGTTTAAGCGGCCGTTGTGTCAAGAAGCTGGGTTGTGTTTCGGATGACGCACGGCTCTCGACCTTCGCCTCTCCCGATGTGAAAAGACTGTAACTACCAATTGGATACCACGAAATTTGGGAGAAAAGGGGTTAAAAAAAGAAAGACTTGTGCCTTGACAGTACATTTCAGTAAAACAAAAATAATGGTGTTTTAAAGTAAGGTCCAGTTGCCAGGACCACAAATACATATTCCATCTAGACACTGTTGCCCAAGAGCAAACGAAAAACTATACCTACCTCAGCCTAAACATCAGCACCACAGGTAACTTCCACAAAGCTGTGAACGATCTGAGAGACAAGGCAAGAAGGGTCTTCTACGTCATCAAAATAACATACAATTCGACATCCCATTTATGATCAAGCTAAAAATTATTGAATCGGTTATAGAACCCATTGCCTTTCAATGTTGTGAGGTCGGGGTCTGCTCACCAACCAAGAATTCACTAAATGGGACTTTGCATGCAGAATTCTGCAAAAACATCCTCCATGTACAACGTAAAACACCAAATAATGCAGAATTAGGCCGTTACCCGCTAATGATTAAAATCCAGAAAAGAGCTGTTAAATTCTACAACCATCTAAAAGGAAGTGATTCCCAAACCTTCCATAACAAAGCTTTCACCTACATAGAGATTAAGGTAGAGAAGAGACCCCTAAGCAAGCTGGTCCTGGGGCATTGTTCACAAACACATACAGAAAACCACTTGTTCCTTTCCCACTCTGGATTCTCCTGCTTGTGAGTTGAACATTGTGGCTATCCTTTTGTACCTGCATACACCCTGAGTAATTGTCACACCCTGACCTGTTTCATCTGTCTTTGTGCTTGTCTCCACCCCACTCCAGGTGTCGTCCATCTTCCCATTATCTTGTGTGTATTTATCCCTGTATTCTCTGTTTGCCAGTTTGTCTTGTCTTGTCAGGTCTTACCAGCATTCTTTCTCACCTTCCTGTTCCTCTAGTTCTGTTTCCTAGTTTTTCCCGGTTATGACCATTCTGCCTGCCTTGACCCTGAGCCTTCCTAGCGTCCTGTATCTGCCTGACTCTAACCTGAACACAAACCGTGTTTCTAATGAATCATGTGAGAACTGTACTATCCGCCTCCCGTGTCTGCATCTGGGTCATATCCTGAGTCGTGATGAGTCGTACAAACTGGCCATGACTGACCTAGCAGACTCCGATCAGCTCCGCAACGCCATCTCCTCCCAGGGAGCCACCATTGGAAGACACTTCAAGAGTTACTTCAAGGTCTTATGGAAGGATTCTAGACCTTGGCGGAACGCCAGGATTGTGCCTTCAACATATTGCTGGAGCAATTCCGAGGATTGTCTGTGATGCAGCCCGCCACTACAGTAACCCCCCAGACTGTCAATTACCCCACTACCAGTGGCGTTTCTCCCCAATCTACCCTGCCTTCCCAAGAACCTCTCTTACCTCCTCCTGAGCACTATGCTGGAGATCCCGGAGATTGGCTTGGGAAAAACCTTAGCTCCACAGAATGAGTAGGGTGGGCTATAACTCCACAGACTGGCCCCTAGAATGAGTAGGGTGGGTTATAGCTCCATAGATCTCTCTGCCGTTCCCACGGAGTACCAGGACTTAAAGGAGGTTTTCAACACTGCCCAAGCCACATCTCTTCCACCGCATCAACCCTATGACTGTGCTATCAATCTTCTCCCGGGGCACCGCACCGCCTCGAGGGAGACTTTATTCCCTTTTGGGTCTAGAGACCAAGGCGATGGAGGGGTATATTGAGGACTCTCTCACTGCAGGAATATGCGTCCATCTTCCTCCACTGCCGGCGCAGGGTTCTTCTTTATGGAGAAGAAGGACAAGATCTTGTGTCCGAGTATCGACTACCGGGGTCTCAATGACATTATGGTTAAAAACCGTTACCTGCTACCACTCATCTCCTCAGATTTCGAGCCTCTCCAGGGGGCGATCATCTTCTCCAAGTTGGACCTTCGGAACGCCTACCATCTGGTTCAGCTACGGGAAGGAGATGAGTGGAAGACTGCCTTTAACATGGCTAGCGGGCACTATAAGTACCTGGTGATGCCATTTGGACTGACCAACTCTCACGCAGTGTTCCAGACCCTGGTCCGTGATGTGCTCCGAGACATGCTGTGAACCGATTTTTGTTTGTCTACCTCGACGACATCCTCATTTATTCACGGTCAGCTCAAGAGCACGTCCTCCATGTCCGACAGGTCCTCCAGCGTCTCCTGGAGAACCAGCTTTTCGTGAAGGCGGAGAAATGTGAGTTCCATCGCTCCACCATCTCCTTCCTAGGATACATCATCACTGCAGGGAATATTCAGATGGACCCTGACAAGGTGAGAGCGGTGGAAGATTGGCCTCAACCCACATCCAGAGTGCAGCCGCAACATTGACAAAACGCTGATAGGCTTGACGAGACAAAATGAACTGGCAACAGACAAACAGAGAATACATGTATAAATGCACCCGGAAGATGGGTGACACCCGGAGGGGGGCACAAAGACACGTGAAACAGATCAGGGTGTGACAGTGTCATTCTCTGCTCAGCTTCATGACTGATTCCTGTGAGTAACACACTGACTGAACAGTTGCAGCTGCAGAGCTGAAGAAAGGAGCTGTTGGGAAAGCACTTTGGATGGAATGTAGCTTCACAACTCAATTATAGGGGCTCTTCTCACACAAACACAAATCGCTCATGCCCATGCATGCACCCATCCTGACCCACCCAGACATGCACATGCACATACACACTTTAGACAGAATATTTGATACAAAAAGAAGGAGCCCCTTTTTTCCTGCTTAAGGCAGAACTCCCATTAAACTCAGCCAGGCGCTTTCTTTGCACAAAAACTTTAAAAAGCAAGGCTCAGAGACGGACAACAATACTCCCAAGGCATGTCTCACTTCCTTTTGTAAATGTAGAGGCAGCAGAATGAGCATCAGCCTTTCTGACAAGCTATGATAAACCTCTGCAGACACAGTTGAGAGAGAGAGAGACACAGTTGAGAGAGCGAGAGAGACAGAGAGAGAGAGAGGATGTTGCACAACATCGAAACAGACAGTGAGAGTCAAACAAACAGATGCACACAGATAATGTTTGCTGTCCTATTATGAGGAGAGGACAACCACAGAGAGGACAGAGAGAGAGTTTTCAGTTTTTCTTTCTGTTTTAATTAACTGTTTCATAGCCCCGGGTGTTGGGAAATAACATAAGACAGCAAAAATACACATTTACGAAAAATAAGGTCTGTGGTAAATACAGGCTTAGGAGATTTGATACATTTTGTTCTATGAGGTAATCTTCATCAGCTAACGGCACTTTTTGTGAATTTTGAAGCATTTATGTGATCAAAAATGCACTTCAAGCACATAAAAGACTTCATAATTCATAAAGGTTGTGTTAACTGACTGATATCTCATAGAACAAAAAGTATAAGATCTCTGATCTTCAAAGCTTGTGTTAACCTTATTTTCGGCATTTATTACAAAACCTTATCCTTTCCCCATTCATTTTCCCAATAGAAATGGCTCAAGGAACCTGAGGTAACTCATTTCTGTTTTTGAGGACTACAAGCTGGCGAGCTCTATGGCGCTGCCTGTGTTAATACAACCTTTTGGCCACTAGAAGCCTCAATCATTCTCCATGGTAAATACCCATCACCATTACACCAGAAGTAAACATGATGATACGTAGTATAGTATTGATATTGTATGACTGAAATTGCAATGATAATGCTCAGGCTCAGCAATGCAAGTGGCTGGAGTTTGGACAGGAGGCTCAGTGGCGATTTTAGTATGTAAATCTTGGTGGGGCAAACTCCCCAAAAATGTTTTTGATGCATGCCAGCAAAGCCACAACACTAACAATACATTCATTCCACTATAACGGTAACAAACGGTGCCACAAAAACTGTTAGGGCCTACATAAAGCTGTCCCAATAGCAGAGCCTTCCTTTCAGCACCATGGAGTGAATCCTTACGACCGTAACACCTGGCTATCAGCTGTGCCTTGTCTGGCAGCGAAGCAGTTAATTCAGCCTAATTTACTGCCTTTAAAAAAAACATAGCTGATATGGCTGACTTGTTTAAACAAATGTGGTTTCTACTGACAATTGAGATGTACAAACTATGGCATAAGGGAACGATAAGCGGATAAGAGGCTATGGTAATTTCGATTAAGACATTAATGAGTGAGCTAAGATGGATGTCATCAATATAACTATTTGTTCAGCAATTTTGAAATGAAGAGCCAAAGAATTCAGAACATGGGCCGTTCTTACAGTATTTTTCCTGTACACCAAGTCAGAACTGTAAGATAAATAAAGGGGGCATACTGTATAAGCAGACAATGAAAGCTCTTAAAATATTAAATGATTACATCTGTCTAAAACAGGCTATACACTACATGTGCACCACCAAGTCAGAACAGTAGGCTAAGTTATGAGGTGGAAAGGGACCAAGTTATTAGTGTGAAGCACATGGGCTGCTAACAGCTTACTACACAACATACACTTAGTATTACTTTCTTAGCTACAGTATACATATGTCCCTGTCATATTACATCATTTATGCAGCAGCATAAAATACATTTTTGGACTCACTATTATGCTGTGCTCACTTGAACAGGAAGGTGGCACGGGGGTCCTTCTTGTGGGCAAATCTTGTCTGGCATTCTCTGGATTTATGGTTCTTTCAAGACAACTGGGAACTCAGAAAAAAACAAGGTTGAATCAGGACGTCAGTGATCTTCAGGTCGGAGCTCCCGACATGGAATTGCGAGTTGGATGACCGTTCAAAACGTATTTTCCCAGTTGGAGCTTGTTTTTTTTCCCAGAGTTCCCAGTTGACTTGAACTCACTAAAGTCTGAGATTTCCCAGTTCCGAGTTTCCAGTTGTTTTGAACACGGCAGAAGTCATTCTGGATTGACAGCATGGACAATGTTTTCAGCCTTTTCTGGCCTATTGTGTTGCGTGTGAATGTTTATTCGTTTAAGTTTGGAAAAGATACTCTTAAACCCAGACTTGGACTACACACCCTCTCCAACAAATAGAAGGCTAGTGATTGCTTTGCAACACTTGCAGTTAGCCACTGATTCCTTCCAAACCACTCATTGTTGAATTTGCGATTTCCAACTTTCTGTGTAATGTTTATGTCCAATGGCCGATGAGCACTGATACGTTTTTTCTATAATTTCTCTTCATATGACAAGAATTGAAAAGGATTTGCCAGTAGATTGTCGACTTAATTAATGATGATGACTGCTTGTCTAACTTGCTAGCTAAGATTTTTTTAAAGTATGATGTTGATTTTTAAAGTATGATCAGTCCAATCAAAGCTGCGGTAGATATAACGTGATTTGACGTCATTTTATCTGTGGCCAAGTGAAACAGTATTACTTTAGACCGTCCCCTCGCCCATACCCGGGCTCAAACCAGGGACCCTCTGCACACATCAACAACAGTCACCCACGAAGCGTCGTTACCCATCGCTCCACAAATGTATGGCACCACCCAAGGGGCTTGAACTTTCTAGCTCTACCTGTAGCTTTTGTGGTGATGTAGTGTCCCTATGAGTGACAGAACACTGAGCAAATCATGGCACAACTAGAGAAGATTACCAACTCCTACGCTCTGGCTGCCCCTCCACCACACAAAGCACTAAGCTATGCTGAAACACCTGCATTTCTGATCTGCCTTACTCAAGAAAGCAAAAAAGAGACCATGTTTGTATTATTTTTTACACTGTTTGCAAACTGATATGTGACACGTAGTAATGACAAAATAACATGTGAAACAGGGGAACAAATATTTCAGCGAAACAGGTGGGGCTCAAAAACCCACCTGCCTTGAATGTTCGCTTTACATTTTGTAATACTTTTTGTTTATCCATAAGATTACAGTAATTCCTTCCTTGGTTAGATGCTTTTAGAATTAGTGGACTTTACTGGCAGTAGCAAGGGTCAGGAAAAATTCCAGGCTGTCTGCCAATGAGGTCAGGAATAGAGGGGGCTCATCAGCTGAATTATCGCAAATGAGCGAGCGAGAGACAAACCACGTGATCAATCCACCGGAAGTAAGCAAAGCCTGGCCCCTCTCAAAATGTCGGCGCCCGGAGAAGACACGCTTCCGAACGAAGATGGAGAGATGGAAGAAATGGAAGGGGGTGGCAGCGACGAAGACGAAATGGAAGAAGAGGGAAAGGATGGAGAACAGGAAACTCAAGTTTATGTCCCCGGAAAACAGCCTCTCCAACCCGGAGAGGAGCTCGAGATGGACCGGTCGGCTTACCGCATGTACCACGAGTGTCAGACAGGTTGGTCCAACAGTTAACTAGCTAATAGAGTTATTTTATTGCCCATCAAACAAATTAATTAGAATGTTTTAAACGTACAATGTCACGAACTGTTATTTCAAATGTATTGGATAGCTTGTTTGCTAACGTTATAGCATTAGTTTGTAATTCACCAAAGATTGATCTAGATGGGCACTTGCTGATTGTTTTGCTCTGTCACCAGGTGCTCCTTGCCTGAGCTTCGACGTGTTGAGAGATGCGAATGGAGACGGCAGGGAACAGTATCCCCTCTCTATGCTGCTCTGTGCAGGCACACAGGCTGACGCTGCCCTCAGCAACAGGTAGCTGTCACACCCACCGATCCATAACAATGACACTCAGCATACACTCAGATTGCCTTCCTATTGTGAGGCTGATGTGAAGGGATCCCCAAATACTTACATTGAATATACTTTTTGCACACCCCGCTATTGGTAGTCCTTCATTGCCCAGGCCTCATTGACTTATCCTACCATACCTTTTCTCCTCCTTCCTCTAAGACTGCTTCTCATACGCATGCACAACCTCCACGGTACTACAGAGAAAGTGAAGGAGGGGGACGAGAGCAGTGATGGAGAGAGTGATGAAGAGGATGATGATGAAGATAAGAAGCCACAGATGGAGTTGGCCATGATGCCTCACTACGGAGGGATCAACAGAGTCCGAGTGAGTTTAACTGTTCTCATTGTCTGAGAGTATCTGAATATCTCTTGCACCCTCAGTTTGTTCTTCTGTACATGCGCCCTGATTGGACTGTGTGTGATGTGAGGCAGCAGTGGTTTGAAAGGCTCAACATTAACGCTGTCTATTTTCCCACCAGGTGACCCATCGTGGAGATCAGTCATTGGCTGCTGTCTGGTCAGAGAAAGGTCAGGTGGAGATATTTGACCTCCGATCCCAGATGGAAGCCGTCCACAGTTCAGCTGCCATGTCAACCTTTGTTAAACAGCAGAAGGAAGCCACACCCCTCTTCAGTTTCTCGGGTCACATGAGTGAGGGCTTTGCCATTGATTGGTCGCCCAAAGTACCCGGTGAGTCGGTCCATTGCCACGTCTGATGTTTTGGTACGTCTAAAGCAGAGTGCATATTCCTCACCATCCGCTGTGTAGATACTGTTCTATGTATAAGGGGACGTCTACTATGTTGGCTTCCATCCGAAATTAATGAGAATGACTGGCTCAATCTAATTACCTTGATGATAAATTAGATTTTTTTTTGTACAGGACTAGTCTTAATGTGGTTCTGGGAAACTGTCCCTAAATAAATGTGAATACAAGAGTAGAATAATAAGCTCATTTATTAGTATGTTTTGTCTAAAGGTCGGCTGGTCAGTGGCGACTGCAAAAAGAACATCCATGTGTGGGAACCACAGGAGGGAGGGACTTCCTGGCAGATCGACCAACGGCCTTTCAGTTCTCACACCAAGTCCGTGGAGGACCTGCAGTGGTCACCCACAGAAGCCACGGTATGATGGGAGAAGCAGTGGGATGTTAGGCTGAGTGACAATATCAGTAGATGTAAAGAAACTTTACTTTTTTAATGTCAGAAGAAGCAGACATGAAATGAGGTCAGTTGCAGAATTATAGCTAAAACTGCAACTTTCTTTCTCGTTGTCATCTTTTTCTCCCTCCTCCCTCTTTTCTCCCTCCTCCCTCTCTTTCATCCTACCCCCAAGGTTTTTGCGTCCTGCTCTGTGGATCAGTCCATCCGGGTCTGGGACACCAGAGCCCCGCCCAACTCCATGCTCTGTGCCAAGGAGGCACACTCCTCAGACGTCAACGTCATCAGTTGGAACAGGACTGAACCATTCCTCCTGTCTGGCGGGGATGACGGACTTCTGAAAGTTTGGGACTTGAGGCAGTTCCAGGTAAGAACTGCAGTGGGGTTAATTTGCCCCTAGACTTAGACATTAGTCTAAGGTTGGGATTTAGGGAGAGTCAGCTGATCCTACGGTACCAACCAGGGCAAGTTTATTTTGGGAAACTGAAGGCTAAGTTTATCGTTAGAACCTTTGTAGGAGTATCATTACATCTCAGAGCTGTTTCCCAAAACCATCATTGCTAAAGTTGCACTTGAAAACATTTGTTATTTAGCATTTAAAGGCAGAGACCGTACAGGTGCATTAAAGCTGGGACTGAGAGACTGTAAAATAGCTGCTTTCTCTAGGCCATCAGACTGTTTAAATAGTCACCATTAGGGTTGCACATTTTAGGGAATATTCAGAGGTGAACATTTTCTGTGGGAATTAACAGAAATTAATATTAATACCATTTAAATGTAGATGTTTTTTTGCTTTGGATATACACTACCGTTCAAAAGTTTGGAGTCACTTAGAAATTTCCTTGTTGATGCTGGCCTTCTAGGCAGAGTTGCAAATAAAAATCCATATCTCAGACTGGCCAATAAAAATAAAATATTAAGATGGGTAAAAGAACAGACACTGGACAGAGGAACTTAGCATCCCCGAGTCGCCTCTTCACTGAAGCTGACAATTGGCGTCAGTACGCCTATGTAGATATTCAATTTACAACATTAACAATGTCTACACTGTATTTCTGATCAATTTAATATTATTTTAATGGACAAAAAAATTGCTTCTTTAAAAAAAACGAGGACATTTCTAAGTGACCCCAAACTTTTGAACAGTAGTGTATTTTCCATAAATGGAGACAGAAACATATACCTTTTACCTTATCATAAGTAGACATAATTGCAAATTATTAAATACTTCCAATAGACATTTTTAAAATGATTTAGTTGTGAATTGAACTTTTTAATTAAATGAGTTCACTGAATAACAAAAGAAAAGGAATATTTAATGGTCCCCAATGATCCATTGTAACCAAAAATGTTTTCAACATACATCTGTAAAATGATATTCTAGAAACAAAATCTTTGGTTGTCTTCCTCTCAGGCTTCCATCTCTTCTCCCTGAATCTCATCAATGTTCACCTCTTGAACATCAGACTGAGGCCTCATCTTCACTTTCACTTTCCAACCTTGTTGAGGATGGCTAGTTGTCAGGCTCAAAAAGCCTCGGATTTGCCTGGATGACCACCAATTTTTCAACCCTTGTATTGGTCAGCCTATTGCGTGCTTTGGTGTGTGTGTTCCCAAACAAGGACCAGTTGTGCTCTGAGGTGGCTGATGTTGGTGGGATTTGGAGTATGATGGAGGCAACAGGGGAAAGAGCCTCGGATCCACAAAGTCCCTTCCACCACGTGGCTGATGAGATATGTTGGCACGACTGCCATATTGCATCTCCATCCCAAAGCCCTTGCTTGGAAGTGTACTTCGCCAGACTGCCAAGAATCTTGCCCTCATCCAAGACAAGGTGGCGAGACACGGTAGTGATGACACCATAGGCCTTGTTGATCTCTGCACCAGACCAGATGCTCTTGCCAGTGTACTTGGGGTCTAACATGTACTCTGAGGCGAGTATGGGCTTCAGGCAGATGTCTTCACGCTTTTTAATGTATTTCAGAACTGCAGTTTCCTCTGCTTGGAGAAACAGTGAAGTGGGTAGGGCAGTGGATTTCTTCTCTTACATCTGCAAGCAGTCTGAACATCAGACAGGACGGCATTGTCTCCCTGAATCCGTGCAATGGCTTCTGCTATAGGTTTCAGGAGTTTCAAGCTGTTACCACCCTCTCCCAAAATACATAATCCAGCACGATCCTCTTGATGGGGCTTGTCCATATCGGCAGGCTGTGATATGGCCATTTCTTGGAGAGACTCCTTCCCCTCCAGGAGACTGTCAAACATGATGACAACACCAACGGGTGTTGCTGGGCAGCTTCAATGTGGTGCTCTCATTCTTATCACATTGCTTGGTGAGGTAGATTTCTGCTAAAACTTGATGACCCTTCACATACACTCTACAAGAGAGCCAAGGAAATGGTTAGGTATCTATTGTTTTCAATGCCATGGTGTCATTGAGGAGAAGCGAGGCGGCCATCTCTGTCGGCGCCGGAAGTATTTCAACCACCCATCAGAGATGATTGCAATAGTCTGCTTTCTCGATGATTTGCTTGACCTTCACTTGAACTCTGTTGAGCTCTGCATCCAGCAAATGAGTAGATAAAGCATGTCTGGTTGGGGGGGTGTATGCTGGGCAAAGAACATTCAGAAATCTCTTCTAAGACACATTGCCTGTGAGCATCAGAGGAACCAGTTGCATACACAGCTCGATCAAGACATTCATCAGCATTTCTCTGACTACGTTCCTCCATTGAGTCAAAAAAAACAAATGATTCCAGGAGGACCATGAGCTGTTGCTATCGGTAAGGTGTCTGATTCATAATTTTCACCTCAAATAGAAGTAGAGGGACTTTTGTCAACTGTTGCTTGTTGTGAGCGCTGAGAGAACTTTATGCACTTGGCCAGATGATTCTGCATCTTTGTTGCATTCTTCACATATGATTTGGCACAGTATTTGCAAATCTACACAGCTTTTTCTTCTTCATTAGCTGCAACTTTAAATAGCATTTCCGGGTTGAACAGGAATACCAGGATGGTTGCAATTTTCTCAAAGGTATTTTTAAAGATTTTCTGGAAAATATTGAACCCATAAAAAGTAATGGAAGGATGGCAAATACCGTAAATGCCATCTTTGCATCATTATTGCACCATCTGGGTTGGTTTGTTTGGGTTTAAAATGGCTGCAGTCCCAACACTCTTAACAGATTAATTGTCACTGCAGGCCACTGCTGCTGAACAATCACACACTGCCATCAATCTCTACCTGTGTTTTCTGTGCATCGGACAATAATCAAATACAATTTTATTGGTCACATACACATGGTTAGCAGATGTTAATGCAAGTGTAGTGAAATGCTTTTGCTTCTAGTTCTGACCGTGCAGTAATATCTAACAATTTCACAACAACTACCTTGTGCACACACAAGTGTGAAGGAATGAGTAAGAATATGTAAGTATAAATATATGGATGGCCGTGCGGCATAGGCAAGATGCAGTAGATGGTATAGAGTACAGTATATACATATGAGATGAGTAATGTAGGGTATGTAAACATTATATAAAGTGACTTGTAACACATTTATTACATCCAATTTTATATTATTAAAGTGGCTAGAGATTTGAGTCAGTATGTTGGCAGCTGCCACTCATTGTTAGTGATGGCTGATTAATATTCTGATGGCCTTGAGATAGAAGCTGTTTTTCAGTCTCTCGGTCCCAGCTTTGATGCACCTGTACTGACCTCGCCTTCTGGATGATAGCAAGGTGAACAGGCAGTGGCTTGGGTGGTTGTTGTCCTTGATTATCTTTTTGGCCTTCCTGTGACATCGGGTGGTGTAGGTGTCCTGGAGGGCAGGTTGTTTGCCCCTGGTGATGCGTTGTGTGATAAGTCCTCTGGTCTCCCCCGCCCCTTCTCTACACCCACGGCAATCCTGTCCTTTCCTGTATGATGGCATTTCAAGATGTGGGTGGAATGTAGAGGAAAAGTTGGCTCCCACACACTGGCCCTTTTATTTTATTTATTTTTAGCTTCGAGGTTTAGAGATTTGATATTTCTCTGAAGTGCTGGAGGAGCACCAAATCGACAGTGATTACATGGTCTGACTCGTATTGCGCTTTAGAACCCTTGGGAGGTCGCCCATGGGACTGGTCTGGGGTCAGTGTGTGTTTGACAAGGCAGATCTTAGAGATGGTTATGCAGTTATTCTAAACCAGAATGCACACAACGGAAGTGAGGAGAGATGATGCTAAACCGTAATATTATCTACCTGTGCTTTCAGTCGGGCCGGCCGGTGGCTAACTTCAAGCAGCACAGCGCGCCAGTGACATCAGTAGAATGGAACCCTGTGGACTCCAGCGTGTTCGCCGCCTCTGGAGCGGACGATGTAGTCAGCCAATGGGACCTATCAGTAGAGTCAAGTGATGTGGGTGCGAGGGCGGAGGGGGTGAAGGACCTGCCCCCCCAGCTGCTGTTCCTGCACCAGGGTCAGACAGAGGTCAAGGAAATCCACTGGCACCCGCAGATACCTGGAGTGATGGTCTCTACTGCTCTGTCAGGCTTCAATGTGTTCAGGACTATCTCTGTATAGTTGTGTGTGTGTGTGTGTGTGAGGGTCTAAGTGTGTGTGCCTGTGTTTTTTACTTCTCAGTCCCCTCACTGCTCTGTTGGCATGCATTTACCATGTACTGTGCATGTATGTTATTCCTTCTGGCCTTCACAAGTAGCATGTGTACCAACATGTTCAAAATAAAAGACTTTACCAAATTACTGTTTTGGTGTATATTTTTTCTCAACCCAACAAAATGCCTGTTGGTTGACATGAAGGAATGAGATCATGAGCTATTCATTTCCATTGATGTACGCCCCCCTATGTCTTTATTTCTAGAGTGATGCTAATATTACATTTTGCTTTTAGATCAAAGGGTTTAGTACAGTGTCACCTTTTATTTGAGGGTATTTTTATATTCAGCTGTGGAAAAGATGAAGAGACCACTGCAAAATGATCAGTTTCTCTGGTTTTACTATTTATAGGTGTGTGTTTGGGTAAAATTATTATTTTTTTGTTTTATTCTATAGTCTTCTGACAACATTTCTCCCAAATTCCCAATAAAAATAGAATTTAGAGCATTTATTTGCAGAAATGACAACTGGTCAAAATAACAAAAAGATGCAGTGTTGTCAGACCTCGAATAATGCAAAGAAAACAAGTTTGTAATCATTTTTAAACACCATACTAATGTTTTAATTTAGGAATATTTGGTGGAATAACCCTGATTTTAAATCACAGCTTTTATGCGTCTTGGCATGCTCTCCACCAGTCTTTCACATTGATGTTGGGTGACTTTTTTCCACTCCTGGCGCAAAAATTCAAGCAGCTTGGCTTGTGACCATCCATCTTCCTCTTGATCACATTCTTGATCTGGTGGTCCTCCATCCACACCTTGATTGACCTGGCTGTGTGGCATGGAGCATCGTCCTGCTGGAAAAACCAATCCTCAGAAACCAATCCTTGCATCACCGATCCTCCACCAAGTTTCACAGTGGGTGCGAGACCAGGAGAGGCCTACAAGCCACAGTGTCTCACACCCACTGTGAAATTTGGTGGAGGATCGGTGATGATCTGAGGGTGCTTCAGCAAGGCTGGAATCAGGGAGATTTATTTGTCTTAGTGAAGGACGCACGAATCAAGCCACGTACAAGGTTGTCCTGGAAGAAAACTTGCCTAATTCTGCTCTGACAATGTTCCCCAACTCTGAGGATTGTTTTTTCCAGCAGGACAATGCTCCATGCCATACAGCCAGGTCAATCAAGGTGTGGATGGAGGACCACCAGATCAAGACCCTGTCATAGCCAGCCCAATCTCCAGACCTGAACCCCATTGAAAACCTCTGGAATGTGATCAGGAGGAAGATGGATGGTCACAAGCCATCAAACAAAGCGAGCTGCTTGAATTTTTGTGTCAAGAGTGGCATAAAGTCACCCAACATTAATGTGAAAGTCTGGTGGCTAGCATGCCAAGATGCATGAAAGCTGTGATTGAAAATCAGGGTTATTCCACAAAATATTGATTTCTGAACTCTTCCCAAGTTAAAACATTAGTATTGTGTTTAAAAATTAATATGAACTTATTTTCTTGCATTATTCAAGGTCTGACAACACTGCATATTTTTTATTTTGACCAGTTGTCATTTTCTGTAAGCAAATGCTCTAAATGACAATATTTGTATTTTGGAAGAAATGTTGTCAGTAGTTTATAGAATAAAACAAAAATGCTCATTTTATTCAAACACATACCTATAAATAGTGACACTGATAATTTTGCAGTGGTCTCTTAATTTTTTCCAGAGCTGTATATGCACACAGTAGTCTTGTCCAAATACCCATAGTAGCATACTACATACTTAAACTCCATGCTATTCACTCACCGTTTCGTTCTATTTAGCATGTACCGTTTAGTAAAAAGTATGCAGTATGCCACAGCTGCAACTCAGTAGCGGCTCCTGATTGGCTGAATAGGTGGGGCGGGGCAGAATGTGGGTGGATTTTTTCCAAATTCAACAGACATGCATTACATTAACCAGCCTGATAATAGTTCATTTCCAATTTGATTCATTTCTCTAAACTCTGAATAAAATAGGAATGGAGTTATAGGCCTACTCAGGCTGGTTATAGGAAGACTCACATTTGACCTAGACCATATAGCTCATCTATCCTATTTAAGGACTGAAGACAAACTAATTTGGTTCCATTTCAACAAAGTGCTGTAACAGAAAATAATGAAATCAAACAGCCTAGTAGTACACACAAACGTTTAAAATGTTCAAATCAAAGGGCTATTGCACATAACACGTGGACAGTCGGGTGCATGCAAATTCAGAACTGCTGGACAGCACCATAAACTGAAGTTGGGCTGAGGCTTGATCCATTCATTAAATAGATAGCCACGCCTACAACACAAAAACAATCCATATGTTCAAATCAAAAGGCCTGATTAATATGACATCAATAACACAGCCACATACCAAGTCCCTGGTGCCTACACATTCACTAATCAAAAGATGGTTTAGTATTTAAAAGCACCGACGAAAGCCAAGAGAACAAGAAACACTTTTCAATTAGAAAACATAAATCCACGTAGTTTTTAAGGAGAAAAAAGTATACGATGCGATACTCGTGATCATTGTAAGAACAAAAACGGCATTTGAACACCACCGCAAACAACCTGGTCTCAGAGCATTTTGTAGTATTCTGTATTTAAAGCAGATACACTCCATTTAGAACGATGTTACGTTTCGTATTGTATGTATTAATTTTTGGATGTCCATTACACATTTCATAGCTTACGAATTTGCAAAACGTATGATATGTTACGAATTCTAGCTAGGTGGCTAATATTAGCTGGGATGGGCGTTCGGGTTAACAGAAGGGTTAGATAACATGCTAAGTAGTTGCAATGTAGCTCAAAAGTAGTTGAAAAGTTACTAGACGTTCACGTTATACGCCAACCCATCCTATCCACACGACCAACCACCCTCCTTTTGTTTTTGACTGAAGTAACCATCTGTCTTATGTAACCATACCAGACGTAACATATACTAAATGGAGTGTCCCGGATTTATATACACAATAATATCAAATGTTCTAAGACCAGGTTTCCGCAGAAGCTTGCTATTGGGCATCTTCCCAATTAATAATAGCCTAGTTTTGTTGAAAGAGAACTCGGGGCTTATCACTCGCAGCCCACCTCTTCCAATGCATTGTGGAAACGTGTGCATCGAATTCTACTATATGAAGAGCCAAAATTAGCATAACATATTGGCATTTAAACCATACACGATTTAAGAAAATTCACATAATATAAAACGTTCTATTGTCGCATAATGAGAATGCGTCATGCTGGACTGCATGGTTTCGCATTTGTGACTAATTTCGGTAGCACATCCCTATTGATTATCAGCTGTTGTCAAAGCCGAAATGAGTATGACATCTGCACATTTAAAGTATACTCGATTTTTGAAACGTCACATACTGTAAAAATATATATATATATATGCATACTCAAACGTCCTATTAGCAGTTGTGGAAAAAGTACCCAATAGCCATACTTGAGTAAAAGTAAAGATACCTTAATAGAAAATGACTCAAGTAAAAGTGAAAGTCACCCAGTAAAATACTACTTGAGTAAAAGTTTAAAAGTATTTGATTTTAAATATACTTAAGTATCAAAAGTAAATGTAATTGATAAAATGTACTTAAGAATCAAAGTAAAAGTATAAATAATTTCAAATGTCTTATATTAAGCAAAAGAGATGGTACCATTTAATTTTTTTATTTACTGATAGCCAGGGGCACACTCCAACACTCAACAGACAACATTTACAAACCAAGCATTTGCGTTTAGTGAGTCCGCCAGATCAGAGGTAGTAGGATGACCAGGGATGTTCTCTTGATAAGTGTTTGAATTCGATCATTTTATTGTCCTGCCAAGCATTCAAAATGTAACGAGATGTAACAACAACAACAACATGTAACAAAAATATAAATAGTAAAGTAAAGTACAGATACCCCAAAAAACTACTTTAAAGTATTTTTACTTAAGGATGAAGCAGTTATAGAATGCTTAGGCTCGTTGATATAGGCTGTAGCAAAAGCTAGCCGAAATATCAATTTTACTGGTTGAAGTATAATGCAGTGCATTTGCGATGATGACACAAACATTATATTAAGAAGGACATTCATACGAGCCTTAAAATCCAATCATAATCCAAAAGTAGTGTGAAAGGCACTCATAAACTACATGTAAATAGGCTTTTGTTTTTGCTGGTGTTCGATAAGAACTCCCCCTTGTTCTGCCACCAACTTGCACAGCATGCGCACAGCGCACTCATGCGGCACTATTTGTAAACACAGCTTGTTTTGGTTGTGTTTTGGATGATGTTTCTCCAATAGGAAGTGAATGGTGAATAATGTACTGTCATTTGAGACACTTTTATCGTAAGTTAAGGTGTTTGTGAACACCTACATGAATAAGAATGATACCATGATTATAGATATGTGAATGGTGAGTGAGAAAGTTAGAGGGATGAAAATCATACCCCCACCAAAAAATGCTCATCTCCCCCATTATTGGTAATGGTGACAGGTTTGCATGCTTTGTTGGAGCCTAACTTTCACACTCATTATTCATGAATGATTTTTCTTAATCATGGTATTATCAGGATTGATTTAGAAGTGTTCAGAAACATTGTATCTACTCACTTAGAAAATGACTCACGTCATCATTCAGTTTCTATTAGGCAAAACAAAAACAAAACAAACTGCAAATGCATCCAATGAGTTTGTAGTCACAATTTTGATGTAGTCAATATGTGCTAGGAATTCGGGACCAAATATTAAACTTTTGACTACTTTGGCAGACTAGAAGCGACATTTGTCCAAATGCTTGACATCTACAAATGAGGGGGGGGGGGGAGAGACTAGATCTATAAAGTGCTTTCATTTCTAAACAGTAAAATACCCTCAAATAAAAAGGTGACATTCTGTCCTGTCATCTCATATGAAACATTATCTCATATCCAAAATGCTGGAGAACATAGCCACATTTTAAAGGTTGGCATCCCTGTCCAAATACAGACGTAGTAGAGTGTTTTCTCGCATTAATATTCCTGCCATCTTTCCACATAAAGTTAACGAGTACACTGACACAAGGAAACACTTTGCTGAAACATTACGCTGTAAGGAAATATGTTTATTGAAGTAACCAGCATATCCAAGAGGATCCATCACGAGATAAAGAACATGTCCAGAGACAATTCTTTCCAGACCCCCTTCTCTTCTCCCTACAGCATTACTTGTAAGGGGAAAGGGGGATACCTAGTCAGTTGTACACCTGAATGCATTCAACCCAACCCCGTTGTACAATGTTGGTCCAAAAGAAGCATTAAATATAAGGTCATACATGCTTTGCAACTGAAATTCAAAACATGAGATGAAGCACATCAATTTCAGAGATTGTCAGTGGTTGTTAAAAACAAAACTAAGAACTTCTGTAATTTGACTACACAGGCTAAATGCATTCAAATAAAAATAGGCCTACATTGGATGTAATTTAGGTCAGAAAAATTCTGACGTGAGAAATTAAATATTGGAATGTGAACAGTTCACAGTTTTAAAAAAATAGGAATGACAGATTTATTTAATGAAAACACCATAGATATTAAAGCTCTAAATAAGAGGAAATTCTTAAAATGAGGTATCCATAAACAGAGTAGGGTTGTTCAATGAAATTAGTTGCTTTTGCATCCTTTGATATTTTAAGTAGAAATTGTGCACCAATATTGGATTTAAAAGCCTGTTATATTAAATGGCTATTAAGTAGATTCTATAAATCAGATTTTTTTTATGAATAAAATTCAGCATTGACATGTCCCTCTGTGCACTGACTTCTCAGAAGATTTTAACCCACTTCACCCCAAAATTGTAAAACCCTAGTTATTCTGTTGCTTTTCATTTCTGAAGATAATTTATTTATTGAGTTTAGTGATTCATTAAGGTAAAAAAAATAATTTAAATATTAAAAAAATAAATAAAGATAAGTCACTCATTTTAAGGTCAACCCTGTTACGTGAACTGAACTTGTCTTAATATCGTAAAACTACTCATTTTTAAATATTTTTTTCAAATAAACTAATAGTCAAATCATAGTGTAAACGAGAGCTGGTTTTACTCTTTTTGGCAATTTTCTGGTGTTTTGTGGTGAAAAACTGAGTGGGTCGAGCTTTAACTCGTCAACCCTGCTACAGGCTAATAATGTTTAACTTAATAAAATGTTTTGAACCTTGCATTCAATTGCCCCTCCCTTTTGCAAGCAACAAGCTTCCATTCCCCCTGTCACAAGGTGATTTATGGCTGATTTAAGATGAAATCATTAACCCTGTTACAGTCAACACTTATTTTATTTGGCAGTTATAGTATATTGAGCTGGGAAAACATGTTTTATTAAGTTGAAAATGTGCTCATCATTACAGAATGTAACATTTTTGGTGAAATATATATTTTTTAACCAAGTTACACTACCTTAAAAGGACTACTTTCGTGGAACAACCCAGTGGCATTTAACAATAAAATCACTCAGGAAAAAAACAACACTTTCCATGCATTAGGTGGAGAAACAGGTGGCAAAAAAATCTATATGTCCTAAAAAGGCTGATTCATTTAGTTTGTTTCTAAAGAGCATTAAGATGCAATGCAAAACGGACAACAAAGCAATTTGCTCTGAGCAAGACATGATATGAAAATACAACATAAAGAAGGAAGACATGGCTATGGTGAGTTAAAGCACAGGGATATGAACAATAACTCCCTTTAAGGCACCTTCAGCATAAGATACTAGTCTTTCTGTATCATATGCACTTTCTCTTAAGAAACACCTTTGACCTGGTAAAAACTAAAACATGTTAGTTAAAACACTTCAATTTGCCTTAATCATTGTCATTTAAAAAACAGTCATTATATTTTACTGAGCACTGATTTAACAGTAAAGCTTCCAGTTTCTTGAAATGAATTAAAGTGCTGCAAACTAGGCTATTTATTCACTGAAAACCTGCTTGGCCTAAAACAATACTAGGCTATTTATTCACTGAAAACCTGCTTGGCCTAAAACAATACTAGGCTATTCTTTGTATTTTCAATTGAGACATAATAAATTGAAGTACAGTGTCTGTTAAAAATGTAGCATTTCAAATCTGATGTCAATACATAGGTGGCTATTTCAAAGGTCATATTTTTCTGTCCATCAATTGGAGCTTATAAGATTGATTCAATGAAACGGATTCCTGTAGTAACTGTTTACTAACTGCATGTCTATGACTGAGGATCCAAAGGAGCAATTTGGTCCCAAAAAACATTTCAACAGAGACTCTTAAAATATCCAGTTCTTCTGAAATACTTAGCTTTGGTTAAACCTCCCTTTTGAAGGATAATTTGCAGAACAATGCATAGAGGAAGTAAACTGTACATAGTTCACAACCAACGAGGAACCATTTTATCCTCTCATTGATTGACGTAAGACACTCTTAGCACTCTTATAGGCCGATTTCATCATCAAAATCATCTTCAAATGTGTAGCCCCGTCCATTGTCTCCCCCTTCCTCCTCCTCCTCCTCGGAATCAGTCTCTGAGTGACAGTTGTCAACCCTCCTCCTGTCCAATGGGGTGACACCCTCATACCCTGAGCTGTGTGAGGAGGCGGGACTGGAAGGTGAATCCGCCTTGTGGTTGGTGGGCTGTACCTCTATTCCCATGATTGGCAAGCTGATGACGTTGTTCCCTCTCTCTCGATCTTCTTCGGTGGGACTCACATGCTCTTCCTCAACATCTAACCCCTGACCTTCCTCCTCTGACGCTTGGCGAATGATCTCCTCTCGTTTGTCGCTGAATCTCACCTTCGGCCTCTGGCCTTTGGCCTTGAGCCCTCCAGTCCCCTCTATTATCCTTCCATGTCCCACCTCATCTCCCTCGATCTCTAAAAGCTTCTTCTCATTCAGCTCGTTCCTTATGCTGACAGACTGATCCTCCGCCGCCATTTTAAAATTCTCCACTTCAACGACAAGACTTTTGCTTGGACTGGAGACGTCTTCCTCATTAGCGCGAGTCCTAGTCCAGTCTGAGTTCAGCCCCAGTCCATCCATCACCCCCAGCACATCACCCATGATGGATGGGCCCAGGTCGAAATCCATATCGAGTGTGAAAGACGACACCGACTCGGAATGCTGAAGCTCACTGTTCAGTGGGCTTCCGAAGCCATCCGTGACATCATCAGTGTGGTTAAGTGGCGTCTCGGAATCAACGGGCGCCATTGAGTCGTTTGTTGCCGTGGCACCCGGAGACCCAGGGTCAGGGCTGGGGCCGACGGTAGCCAGGAAGGAGGTGTCACCGAAAGCATCTCCGCCCCTCCCGATGTGCATGGTGTGGCGGAAGTCCCCCAGCGGAGCTGAGATCATGGTGGGGTCCAGGCGAGGCGCCTTGTGGGACGACTTGTGGAGTGGCATGACAGCTGAGAGAGGGAGAAAGAATTATGGAGAAAGGAGGCAAGAGGGAAAGAGAAGATGGGGTACAGAGGGAGAGAAAAAGTGGTGTAAAGAAGAGAGGGTGAGAAAAAATGAAAGAGTGACAGAAAGAAAGAATGAGGCCAGAGACGGGGAGAAAAGAAAACCAGTTGGGTGAGACAACACATCAAGCAGAAACACTTCTATGCATCAGAAAACAAAATGGCAGACTAAATGAAACTACTAACGACCTACCTTGATGTTCTTACTTTGACGTGATCTATTTATGCGGACACTGAGCCAAGTTCAGTCAGTGTGAGACAAATATCAACTCAATAAACCTATTTAGAAGACACATAACAGAAATAAAATACCTTCACAAAAAGGTATTTTGACAGTATATAAACCTACAGTGAACAGAGAAGTCCATTCTAGACTGTCAACATAGATAACAGAGAGAAAGTGAATGTGAGGGGCCCTGAGCCAAGCTGTCACTGAGGGGCCATTTCCCTTGATTAGTGTCACTGTACAGGGCAGACTTCTATGGTCTTATATACAGTGACCTGTCATGACAGGCCTACATGAAAACATCGCTGTTGTGCAAGAGTGTGAGAAACCAACTAGTCTTTGGCATTGATATTTATGCCAAGGCCATGCTGGGACTTGCAAGTGAAACATACTTCTGCCTGGATTCCTTCCCTCGGGGTAGGGGACTTTAAAGCCACAGACAAACACTATATAGGGCAATATTAAAAGCAATTACAATGATTCACTATTGCATTGAATTGAAAACTATATTGAAAATGGACTCAACCCGGTGTTACTGAGCTTTTAAAAACAATGAGGTAGCCTACATTTAAAAAGCAGTCTGTCATTAGTTTACTATTTACCAATAACTTCCATCAGAGGATGAAACAGTAAGCGGTTGAAAGTTAATTAGTCCCTATGTGCGTCCCCTTGTCCTTGCAGGTGATATGCCTAATCAAAGCAAAATCAAAAACTCCTCATAAAACTGATCGCTTTTATGCGGCAGGGCAGGCTACATTAATTATGTCAAACTTACTGCCAGCCATAGCTCGGGACCCCATTTCAACAAATAATAATGGCTGCTTATTGAACTCTAAAACGTATCATATAGATTGCCCAGGAGTACTAGTCTATGGAAGGCCATAATGAGTGATGTAGATGGGGAGGGAGGAAAGGGGACAAAACTTGCGCTCCGCCGATCAAGTTTCTGAGGGGAGTGTTTCCAAAGCAGAAAAAGTATGGAAAACTTACTTTGATTACGCTCGTGTTTCTCTTCCTCCCGCCTCACTATCCCTCTTTTCATCGGTCTTTTCTTCTTTATCCTTTATTCTGGCTTCTTCTCGCTCTTTCCCAGCGTCGTTCGTCCCTTTCTAATATTTCTTTTTCTAAGGGATTGGCAAGGAAGTGACGCGATATTTTATTAGGGAGTGTTTTATGGAGGGAGAATGACGGGGTCTAGGGTCCACATCAAGTGCACACATGATCAAACAATCAATAACTAAATGTTTTTGATACAAGGTTACAAGTATGTAGCATAAGGGGCTCCCGAGTAACGCAGCGGTCTAAGGCACTACATCTCAGTGCAAGAGGTGTCACTACAGTAACCTGGTTCGAATCCAGGCTGTATCACATGCGGCCGTGATTGGGAGTCCCATAGGGTGGCCCAGCGTCGTCCGGGCTTGGCCGGCGTGGGCCGTAATTGTAAATAAGAATTTGTTCTTAACTGACTTGCTTAGTTAAATAAAATACAAATAATTAAGCTACATTAATGAGAGATCTTCTCTCTCTCTCCTTCAGCCAACTCCCTTAAAGCTGAGGGTGGCAGTCAGAGGTTGGTGTCATTCCTTTACATGATAGAAACTTAGCTAATTACTATGGGTGTAAGAAATTGGCTACAATTCCTCCCTTTTCGGGAATGCTGTCAGGCAAGTCAGTCGTCATACTCAACCACTGAGCAGCACAACATGCTTTGTCCTACAGCGCACTGCCTGTGGTGTCTAACACTCAGTTCCTCTTCGCTAATTTGGGTCAGTCCCGCTATTATCCTTCTTGAAAGGGGACTTTGAGGAAATCCTGGATCTAGGTAATCAGAATGCTGACCGCTGCTGTAGGAAGACCTTCCGCTTGTTGTGGGACAAGAGAAACTATCTCTGAGCGCCCATTCAGCGCCATCTCATACTTCAGGGAATCACAGAATGGTGAGGCATGGAAGTGACTCACTGTTTTGTGGGATATCGTCACCCAAGGTTTACGTAGCTGTGGGAGGACGTGTCTAAAGGTTAAATTGAATGGGGGTCTTCTACTACTGTGAGGATTGAAAATATGCTTGGCCTATCATGAGGGTGTCTGTATGTTAAAAGCAACATTTTGCAACATATGATGTGACTAGCGGAAAGGCTGTGGCTGGCCTTGAGGTATAGGTAGTTATCATGAGTTGTGGGAGACACGTACAAGACGTAGGCAGTTAAACATACTGTATTTTGTTAGAACTCAAACTTAGCAGTAACAAGAACCAGAAGTGAGATAACGGTGAGCGCATAGATATTCTACCCAGAAACAACTACACCTGCCAATGGGAGCGCCCGGGGGCTGGGACCAGTTGGGGCGCCAACAATCAACATAGATTGAGTAAATTTAAACCACACTTGATCTCTTCTCTGACAGGCCAGCTCAGAAGCAGGAACTACTACTGTCAGAGTATTGTCAGAAGATATCTTTAGGGTGTTGGCCAGTTCTCTGTTTGCCCTGCGTGGTGTTACAGCGGACGCGCATATACGAAAATTGCATTTACCACTTATTACTTAGCTAATAAAAAATACATAGCATAAAATCGGTGACTCAGTGTCATACTTATCCTGATACCAGATTTGATCAGCGCAACCCTTTACACTACCCATCAAGTCCCAAATACAACCCCTGGATGAACCAGTAGACTAACAGGAACCAGTGAAGGTGCTTGTGGTCACACTGATGAGTGCCTATGGGAATGTTTTTATTTTTTTTATTTAACATTTATTTTACTTACAGTGCCTTGCGAAAGTATTCGGCCCCCTTGAACTTTGTGACCTTTTGCCACATTTCAGGCTTCAAACATAAAGATATAAAACTGTATTTTTGTGTGAAGAATCAACAACAAGTGGGACACAATCATGAAGTGGAACGACATTTATTGGATATTTCAAACTTTTTTAACAAATCAAAAACTGAAAAATTGGGCGTGCAAAATTATTCAGGGGCACCCTCAGCATACCTACTTCCCACAGCTATATGCAGATCAATTTCCCAAAACCTAATAATTATTATTTATTTGTAATTCAGGAACTCTGTCGGGGTCTTGAATTACTATTTAGAGTTAGAATAGTAGAATACACAAGGTGCAATTTCGAAATTTGGTTGTGGATCAGCAGTTTTTCTCTTGTCAAGTTAGTCACTACACAGTCACTCAATTAGCTCATGTCAGATAACATTTTTTAGATTGGTCAATTATTCGAGCCAGCTATCTAAACTTGAAGTAATCATGGTCGAATTACCGACTGGGCGGCCACCCACTCTCACTTAGGGCCCCCAAAAGGCTATGGCCGGCTCTGACTGCACGTGTGGGTATGGATCTGGGTACAAAGACCAGCAAGCTACTGCGCCCCTCATGATGAGTTCAGATTTTTTTGTGGCCCCCACTCCCATCAAAGTTGCCCATCCCTGGTTGAGACTATCTTATCACATTCACCTTGCTTGACAGTTATGTGGTGGAGGATGAAGAGTCTTTTTATATATATATATATATATATATATATATATATATATATATATATATATATATATATATATATATATATATTACTTGTAACAGCTTTTCACCAGCAGGGAGAGTAAAAACATGTTTTATTCAATATTATTCTGCAACATCAAGGGTTACAGTGTTTAACAGCAATAACTTAATTATGCAAGTGTAGGAGCAATAGTAGTAATTAGGAGGCAAAACTTACTTTGAAATCTAGGAACAAAGTTAAGTATTTTACTCCAATGAGAGGAGGCGAGGCAAAGGAAACGGAAGGCGAGGCATACTTTGTATATCTAATACAACTGCCATTTTGTTTTTCAGTTGAAGATCCAATGCAGCTACGGTTGTTCTTGTGAAAATGGCTTTATTCGACGTTTAGATATTGCTTTTAGTGTTTTTTTCTTAAATTGAAAAACTGTCTTGTTGAGAAGTAGTGGATGGTAGAGTAAAAGACCGAAGGACCAACTTTCCTTGTATATTGTGATTTAATTGTTCATGTTTACGTTAGGGTCTTCTGGCCTACAACGTTCTATTAGATTGGTACTGTAGCTAGCTAGTTATCTCGGTGGCAAAATGGCGGCGAATACGACCCAGACAGCTCCAGCTGCTAACTGGTAAGACCTACAATTATCAAGTTAAACATATCGAGCTTTCGAATATGTTCTCACTTTATTTTGACCTGTATTCTAGCTAGACATTAACATTTAACGTTCGAAGAAAGCCTGCGATTCGCAGAGTTCGTCTCGTTCCGTTAGTTAACGTAGCTAACTAGACAGTAAATTAACGTTAGCTAACTCCTACTTTCCTGCAGCTTCGTATCGGCTAGCCTTCTCTACTAGCAACACCACCAACTATGTAGTACGTAGTTATGATATACAAGGTAATTAGCTAACTGGGTCACAGTACAGTAACATCCATCCAATACTCTCACCAAGTTAACGTTATCTTCCTGGCCGGATCACAACAACTTCTAGTATCAACACGATTTTCATGTCTACGATGGGTCATCAAGAACCGGACCGGCCAGTTGAGCTTCTCTCTCAAGGCTTGGGCAGTATTGTCTAACTTGACAATGAATCACTTCTATAAGATTTGGAAATGGCCTAGCTAGTTGTCAGCAAGGTTACTGTCTCTTAAATAAAGGCAGGGCCAGGCGATGACTGTTTTATTTTGTACTAGCAGGGGTTATTGCTATTCATGTGGAGTCAAAGCACTCTTATTTTGAGATTCGCTCAACGTACCCTCTGCTAACAGAGACCACCAATGAGAATGTCCCATTTTATTTAGGGGCCACAGAAATAGCAGGCTTTGAACTTTATGTGTGTGGCAGGGCCATGCTCAAGCAGCTGAGATGCTCATTCAACAGGTTACCTTACTAAAATGTATTCATATGCACAAAGCAAAAATATGAACGCAACATGTAAAGTGTTGGTTTCATGAACTAAAATAAAAGATTCCAGAAATGTTCTGTATGCGCATAAAGCTTATTTATCTAAAATGTGCAAAAATTACATATGTTAGTCATCATTTTGCCTTTGCCAAGATAATCCATCCACCTGACAGGTGTGGCATATCAAGAAGCTGATTAAACAGCATGATCATTACACAGGTGCACCTTGTGCTGGGGGACAAAGGGTGACTCTAAAATGTGCAGTTTTGTCACACAACACAATACCACAGATGTGGGAAGTTTGGAGGGAATGTCCAACAGAGCTGTTTCCAAAGAATGTAATGTTTATTTCTTTACCATAAGCCACCTCCAATGTCGTTTTAGAGAATTTGACAGTAAGTCCAACGGCCTCACAAACGCACACCACGTGTAACCACGCCAGCCCAGGCTCTCCGCATCCGGCTTCTTCGTCTGCAGTATCGTCTGAGAACAGCCATCCGGACCGCTGATTAAACTGGGCTTGCACAAACTGTCAGAAGCTGTCTCAGGGAAGCGCATCTTCTTTTATGGTGTCATTTGGGCAAGTGATTTGCTGGTGTCAGCGTTGTGAACAGAGTGCCCCATGGTAGTGGTGGAGTTGTGGTATGGGCAGGACAACGAGCACAATTGCTTTTTATCGATGGCTGTTTCGATGCACAGAGATACCATGACGATATCCTGAGGCCCATTGTTGTGCCATTCATCTACCGCCATCACCTCAAGTTTCAGTATGATATTGCACGGCCCCATGTCGCAGGGGTCAATACACAATTCCTGGAAGCTGAAAATGACCCAGTTCTTCCATTGCCTGTATACTCACCAGACATGTCACCCATTGAGCATATTTGAGATGCTCTGGGTCGACGTGTATTACCGCGTCTTCCGGTCCCAGCCAATATACAGCGACTTCGCACAGCCATTGAAGAGGAGTGGGACAACATTCCACAGGCCACAATCACAGATCAACTCTCTGCAAAGGAGATGTGTTGTGCTGCATGAGGCAAATAGTGGGCACACCAGATACTGACTGGTTTTCTGATCCATTACTTTTTTTAAGGTGTCTGTGACCCAACAGATGCATATCTGTATTCCCAGTCATGTGAAATCCATAGATTAGGACCTAATACATTTATTTCGTTTTAGCTGCTGGGTTCCGTTTTAGCTCGTGGTGTTCTCAATTTTTATTAATCATCTGGGAAATGGGATGCAACCAGAAAAGTTGCATCTATATGCAGATAGTCTTACAGTTCCAGTCAAAAGTTTGGACACACCTACACATTCAAGGGTTTTTCTTTATTTTTACTATTTTCTACAGTGATGAATAATAGTGAAGACATCAACTGTGAAATAACACATGTGAAATCATGTAGTAATCAAAATATATTTTATGTTTGTCTTTATCGGAGTAGCCACCCTTTGCCTTGATGACGGCTTTGCACACTCTTGACATTCTCTTAACCAGCGGTTACCATACCTGGCCTGCTAGGTGGTTGCTACTTAGTCCCCAGGATATTTACAGTATTTGGCAAGACTGCCTTCTCGTCTTGTGCACCAGAGGCATGAAATAGTCTACAATCCATACTTCATCTAGATAAGTTAGTGCCACTGAATGAATTTTACATTTTGAAGGGAGTCTGTTACAATGGAGTGTAAAATGCATTTTAAAGCTGGATCATGTTGTGTTGTATGTTTTAATTTTGTGATGTATTGATTGTTGCTGCTGCCTTGGCCAGGACTCTGGATCTCAATGGGCTTTTCCTGGTTAAAAAATAATAACAAAAATAATACAAATTTCCTTTGAACTGTAACTCAGTAAAAGCTTTGAAATTGTTGCATTTATATTTTTATTCAGTGTAGTTACACATTTCCAAAAATAATCAATCTTATCTCTTGATTAAAGAATTGGTGTGCTGTAAATATTGCTGGTTTGGTGGTAGTATCTTCCAAGTTAACAAACCTGAAACTTGGTCATGTTAAATGTATCAGACAATTGTTTGGTTTCCGTACTGACTGACTGACAGTCACGTGTCTCCTGTCTGTTGTAGGTCGTATGACGCAGCAGCAGGTCCAGAGGGCCAGACAGTCTCGGAAAACCCAGAGTGGGAGAAGGCCAGACAGGCACTGGCCTCCATCAGCAAGACCCAGAGCGCCACCAAGACCGCTCAGGCCAACCGGACCACAGCACAGGTGTGTGTTTGCTTATGTGTCTGTTTTTTTGCTTCTCGGATGCTTTTGTTCACTTACTGTAATGCACATTACCTACGATAATGAAGTGAAATTCTGCTTATGAAGGGGTTTCATGTTTTGCAGATGGATGACAGTTCTATTAGTCTAATTCACAGGTTCCTAAACTGTTTTGGCCCGCGACCCCATTTTGATATACACTGCTCAAAAAAATAAAGGGAACACTTAAACAACACAATGTAACTCCAAGTCAATCACACTTCTGTGAAATCAAACTGTCCACTTAGGAAGCAACACTGATTGACAATAAATTTCACATGCTGTTGTGCAAATGGAATAGACAACAGGTGGAAATTATAGACAATTAGCAAGACACCCCCAATAAAGGAGTGGTTCTGCAGGTGGGGACCACAGACCACTTCTCAGTTCCTATGCTTCCTGGCTGATGTTTTGGTCACTTTTGAATGCTGGCGGTGCTTTCACTCTAGTGGTAGCATGAGACGGAGTCTACAACCCACACAAGTGGCTCAGGTAGTGCAGCTCATCCAGGATGGCACATCAATGCGGGCTGTGGCAAGGTTTGCTGTGTCTGTCAGCATAGTGTCCAGAGCATGGAGGCGCTAACAGGAGACAGGCCAGTACATCAGGAGACGTGGAGGAGGCCGTAGGAGGGCAACAACCCAGCAGCAGGACCGCTACCTCCGCCTTTGTGCAAGGAGGAGCACTCCCAGATCCCTGCGAAATGACCTCCAGCAGGCCACAAATGTGCATGTGTCTGCTCAAACGGTCAGAAACAGACTCCATGAGGGTGGTATGAGGGCCCGAGGTCCACAGGTGGGGGTTGTGCTTACAGCCCAACACCGTGCAGGACGTTTGGCATTTGCCAGAGAACACCAAGATTGGCAAATTCGCCACTGGCGCCCTGTGCTCTTCACAGATGAAAGCAGGTTCACACTGAGCACATGTGACAGACGTGACAGTCTGGAAACGCCGTGGAGAACGTTCTGCTGCCTGCAACATCCTCCAGCATGACCGGTTTGTCGGTGGGTCAGTCATGGTGTGTGGTGGCATTTCTTTGGGGGGCTGCACAGCCCTCCATGTGCTCGCCAGAGGTAGCCTGACTGCCATTAGGTACCGAGATGAGATCCTCAGACCCCTTGTGAGACCATATGCTGGTATGGTTGGCCCTGGGTTCCTCCTAATGCAAGACAATGTTAGACCTCATGTGGCTGGAGTGTGTCAGCAGTTCCTGCAAGAGGAAGGCATTGATGCTATGGACCGGCCCGCCCATTCCCCAGACCTGAATCCAATTGAGCACATCTGGGACATCATGTCTCACTCATCCACCAACAGACTGTCCAGGAGTTGGCGGATGCTTTAGTCCAGGTCTGGGAGGAGATCCCTCAGGAGAACATCCGCCACCTCATCAGGAGTATGCCCAGGCGTTGTAGGGAGGTCATACAGGCACGTGGAGGCCACACACACTACTGAGCCTCATTTTGACTTGTTTTAAGGACATTACATCAAAGTTGGATCGGCCTGTTGTGTGGTTTTCCACTTTAATTTTGAGTGTGACTCCAAATCCAGACCTCCATGGGTTGATACATTTGATTTCCATTGATCATTTTTGTGTGACTTTGTTGTCAGCACATTCAACTATGTAAAGAAAAAAGTATTTAATAAGAATATTTCATTCATTCAGATCTAGGATGTGTTATTTTAATGTTCCCTTTATTTTTTTGAGCAGTGTATATAAAAATGCGACCCAACCATGTAAAAAAAATGTTGCCATCAACGGCAAATGTTCACTTTTTAAATTGGGGCTATGACAGTCTATTACAATACAGTCTGACAGTACTTTTGACTAGGGATGCACAATATATTGGTGAACATATTGGAATCAGATGTTATTAGTTAAAAATGCCAACATCGGTATTGGCCCGATGTCTAGTTTAACGCCGATGTGCAAAACCAATGTCAAAGCTGATGCGCATACCTATATAACGTAGGTACATGACATAATGACGCCACGTAACATTTTGCACTACACGTTCAACACAGCATTCCTAACCTAGCCAACAATGTCTGCTGGTGTGGATTGAGCAGTCAACAAGTAGAGCAGTCATTTGAAAGAGTAAGAACATTTCAGAGAGAGAACTCAAAGGCGAAATCCATTTACGCCAAGATAATGGAATTCATTGCCCTTGACAATCAACTGTTCTCTGTCGTGGCTGATGTTGGCTTTCGCCGTTTGGTTGAGCACCGGTACACATGTTGCCCTACCGGAGTTACCCAGTAATGGCGTCACTGCTATTAGCTTCACGACGTACTATTGAACTCCGTTTGGGTCTTTTCATGTCAAAAAAGATGCACGTCAAATGACACTATTTGACGAGTCAAATGAGCTTTTAATTAGTGATGCACCGATATGACATTTTTGGCCGATACTGACATCTGATATTTTCTTTGCCAAAAAAACGATACTGATAACCGATGTTTAACATTTTTGTGGCCTTTTAAGCATTCTAGTACAGTTAAATAGTCAACACACACATGGACGCAGTGGTCTAAGGCACTGCATCTCAGTGCAAGAGGCGTCACTACAGTCCCTGGTTCGAATCCAGGCTGTATCACATCCGGCCGTGATTGAGAGTCCCATAGGGCGGCTCACAATTGGCCCAGTGTCGTCCGGGGTAGGCAGTCATTGTAAATAAGAATTTGTTCTTAACTGACTTGTCCAGTTAAATAAAGGTTACACACACACCAAACTGACCAAAACATTTATTTTGTTGGCATTTACCTATGTCTGTCTTTCCAGTAAAACATAATCAAAACCTATTTCTTTCACTTGCTGTGCTGTTTCGTTGTTCATTTGTTCAGTTGTTTCATTCTCAACCAGGATTTTTCATACTATGGAAAGCTGTTTGGGTCTTTGCGTGTCAAATAACACTATTTGACTTGTCAAATAAGCTTGTTGACAACTTGGAGTCATGCGATGATATGGTGTGTGGTCCACCCACTACAACTCGGGAAACCATGTAGTTTATTAGGCTACAGATGAAGTAAATTATGAAAGTGCACGCTGTGAGCTTGATTCTCCTTTACAGTCAATATCGAGGGTCTTTTTTTGAAAACTTTTTTTTATTTAACCAGGTAGGCAAGTTGAGAACAAGTTCTCATTTACAATTGCGACCTGGCAATAATGTAGACTATCCTACCTGCACAGCCTACCTGCACTGTATCTGTAAGCTGTTGGCTAGAGTGCATGTGCCAAGACCAGAATAGGAAAATGTGCTATTTAACGAAACAGTTTGTGACAAAACTATCGGTAGAGTTGAAGATGCAATGAAAACACACTGAACGTTTAATTTTTATTAGATATATGAAAACTTAAGTGAAAAATTACATTTTGTGTGCACTATGTCATAAAGCACAGATTTCTCCAACAAGTCCGTTTGGTGGAAACACACCACTGGAGGGAAAATGTGCATATTTTATTTGTGGATTTTAGAATATGCGCATTAAAATGTGTTGCCAATTGGATGGAAATCTAACTAGTGATGTGCTTTTTCCTCCAGTCTGATTTGGTGACTGTTGGTCCATTCTCTTATGAGTTCTGCGTGAGTTGTGGGCATTGTAGAGTGAAACAGAATACACATAAACCTCAGGAACATATATTTCAGTCATGGGGCCATAATATTTTGTAGCTTAAACCATTCCAAAAAAGAGCCATATTTATAGTCAAAAGACCTGAAGCAGCTCGGTTTCTTACAACCCCATTTAGCAGCTACTGAATGTTGCTGACGTAACCCCGGTTCTATGAACCAAGCACTTTTTTTTTTTTACTTGAACGTTTCTCCCGTGACCCCATTTTTAAATGAAATGCTTGTATCCACAAAGCGTCTCAAAGTAAGAGTGCTGATCTTGGATCAGGTCCCAACCTGTGTATGTAGTCTTATTGATTAAGATTCTAAAAGGCAAAACTGATCCTAGCTCAGCACTCCTAGTCTGAGGCTTTGTGGATACGGGCCCAGGTCTTCCTGGCTTTATACCCGAATATGATTCAAATGGACGAGTAGGCTTTCATTCTGATTTAATCTCTCATCACTTAGTAAGTTGTCTGTTTGTGTTTCCAGGCTGGTCAGTTTCAGCCTGCAGTTACTGAGTCCACAGCCATACAGCAGCAGCAACAGCAGCAGTACTACCAGCAGTGGTACCAACAGAACCAGCAGCAACCGTATCCTGGATACACCTACCCCTACAATTACTACTACCCCATGGCGCCGGGCCCTGTACGTGTACATATCCTCCACACCCTCCACATTTCAGATTAACTGTAATGTAGTCCTTGGTAATGATTTCCGCGACACTGATGCCGGCTTTATGCACTATAGCGTTTAGATAAGGAATTAGAATTGTTAGATTTAGCCTACACATTACAAAACCGGCACTTTGCAACTAAAAAATCTATGAACTGTTAATACATGATACCCCAACAGAATACACAACATAAAACCATTGGTTGAAGCCAAGCCAGTACCATATTTGAAGTGTGTTTTCCTCTGATTCTCCAGTATGGTGGTGGTGGCTATCCTCCTCAGGGCCAGTATGGTGTACCTCCAGGACCTTACCCCTCTCCCACCACTCCAACTGGACAGGTAACCATCAGAAAACTGCTACTGTTGCTACTTAAATCAAGTTTTCAGTTTACTTCACTCTTCCTCTATTGCAGTTTATGAATTATTGACTAAATGAGTCCCCAATGCCAGGCGTTTGTGTAAAAATGACTTTCTGTGTCCGGACAGAAGTGCGCCAAGGATCAAATGCATGAATTAAGATGCTATTGATGACTGGCATTTGAATAATGTTCTATTTCTACACTGACAAGCGTCACAAATTATCTCACACTGTAAGGTACAACCCTACACTGTTGATTGGTCAATGTGTCATGCTGCCTTGTTGACAAAATTACTGAGCGGCACAGATTACTGTTTGGTTTGAGAAGGGGCACAGATTACTGTTTGGTTTGAGAAGGGGCACAGATTATTGTTTGGTTTGAGAAGGACGCTCCTCCCTCCCCGCTTTCGACCGATGACGTAGCGGGCCTTTACCCGGTGCCTCGCGGCTCAGCATAATGTAATCCTCCCACTAAGAATATGTCTGGAGCTGAAGTCTGTTGCAGTTAGAATGTTTTGCTCTGCAGTTCTCCTTTCATATCGAGATATTCTCAGTTTTAAGTTTTTGGAATCTCTGCAGTTTATTACCTTTTTCACAAGTTTCTTTTCCCACATCTATTATTTGTCCCTACCTTCCCAGCCTCCATCCCTGCCCGTGATGGATGACCAGTCCTCCAGCTACCCCTCTCAGCCCCAACCCCCTCCTCCTGCTGCACCTCAACCACCCCCCCAGAGCCCCACCAGCTCTGAGCAGCCCCCACCCCCCCCTCCCCCAGCCATCCCTCCCCCTCCCAACTCCCAGTACCCCCTTCATCCAGGGCAGAACTCTTACAACCCCAACAACCCCATGCCCTACCCCAACAATGACCCCAACCAGATGAGAGGTTACAACCACAACCAGGGCAGGCCCAGCTATGGGCAGAGCTACCAGACTCAGAACTCGTACCAGCAGCAGCAGAATAACAACCAACACCAGCAACAAGGACAGGGTCAGTATGGACCAGGAGCTGGGAGAGGAGAGGCCAACAAAAACAAGAACCATCAACAACAACAGCCACAGCAACAAGGACCGCAGCTCTGGCACCGCATGAAACGTAAGTGTGTGAGGGTATTGAGTTGTGTGTGTGTGTGTGTGTGTGTGTGAGGGTATCTCAAGCATGTTTTTTTCTGTCAGCTTATCATTGTATTTGTTTCCCATCACTTGGTGTTATTTTCTTTGTTTCAATGCCTTCATTGTTTTCCACAGATGCACCTGGAGCAGGTGCGATGAAGTTCAACATTCCCAAGCGACCCTACGTCATGACCAATCAAAGTTTCCCTCCTGGGGAACAACCCACTGGATTGGCTGCTACTCCTTCCTCCCCAGCTGCTGCTCCTGCGACACCTGGCGGTGCCCAGACACGGTGAGGAGACAGCTACTAATGACACCAATATATCGGTCTTTACTATCCTTAATACCTACTGGGGAAGAATGAAGTATCTCTACTCATGATCAGAAGATGACAGGGGTTTAAAATCTGCATCCAATAGATTTCAGAAGTACCATGTCCCCCTAGTACTCCCAAACCAGTTTCCTTTCTCCCTGATTTACTGTTGCAGTGCTGATTATAAAAATTATTCCCTCAGGCCCCAGGACTGGCCCCAGGCGATGAAGGAGTATGTCCAGCGCTGCTTCACAGCCTGTGAGAATGAGGAGGACAAGGACCGCACCGAAAAGGGTCTGAAGGAGGTCCTACAGAAAAGACTACAGGATGGGTCTGCCTACACCATCGACTGGGACCGCGAGCCTCTGCCTGAGTGAGTGGAGCAGTTGTTCTTGAAAAAGCCTGATGTTTCACTGTCTAGGAACTTAGCCTGATGTTTCACTGTCTAGGAACTTAGCCTGATGTTTCACTGTCTTGGCACTTAGCCTGGGGTTTCACCGTCTAGGCACTTAGCCTGGGGTTTCACTGTCTAGGAACTTAGCCTGATGTTTCACTGTCTAGGAACTTAGCCTGATGTTTCACTGTCTAGGCACTTAGCCTGATGTTTCACTGTCTAGGCACTTAGCCTGATGTTTCACTGTCTAGGAACTTAGCCTAATGTTTCACTGTCTAGGCACTTAGCCTGATGTTTCACTGTCTAGGAACTTAGCCTAATGTTTCACTGTCTAGGCACTTAGCCTGGGGTTTCACCGTCTAGGCACTTAACCTGGGGTTTCACTGTCTTGGCACTTAGCCTGGGGTTTCACCGTCTAGGCACTTAGCCTGGGGTTTCACTGTCTTGGCACTTAGCCTGGGGTTTCACTGTCTTGGCACTTAGCCTGGGGTTTCACCGTCTAGGCACTTAGCCTGGGGTTTCACTGTCTTGGCACTTAGCCTGGGGTTTCACCGTCTAGGCACTTAGCCTGGGGTTTCACCGTCTAGGCACTTAGCCTGGGGTTTCACTGTCTAGGCACCTAGCCTGGGGTTTCACCGTCTAGGCACTTAGCCTGGGGTTTCACTGTCTAGGCACCTAGCCTGGGGTTTCACCGTCTAGGCACTTAGAAAGCCTGAATCCCCTTTTGGAGACCAAATGCCTAATTTCTGCCTAAGCCCTATCAAGAGGTGCTAGTCATCCTAATCCCTTCTATCCTCTCTCTCCGTCCAGACTGAAGGCCAAGCAGTCTCGCTGGGAGGCTGTACCCACCCAAAGGACTCTGGAGAGTTCTGTGGGCCGTGGTGGGGGTACAGGTGGGGCTACGCGTGGCAGGGGTGGTGGGGCCAGGCTGGGACACTACAGGAACGTCTTCTCCCAGAGAAGCCCCTCATCCAGCTCCTCAGGCTCCTCCTCTCGCTCCCCCTCTCCCTCCCACAACCGACACAGGGACCGCAATGGCCAGAGACACAGGCGCAGGTGAGAGACAGTGTGTTTGTATGTTTTGGGTTAGTCCAGTGATTATTATTATTGATTTATTTTCATAATTGTCTAGGTGTATTATTTGTCCCAACCTGCTTTGTTATAGGTCAAATATTCCCCTTAGTATACTATACTAAGGGGAATATTTGACCTATAACAAAGCAGGTTGGGACAAATAATACACCTAGACAATTAGTATAATCATAGCCACTCTAAAAAGAGAAAGTATGCTGTGTAGTTTTGTTGTAATGTCCTGTTCGTTCTCCTCTTCCAGTGACTCTGAGTCCCAGTCGGACAGCAGCATGTCCAGTGACCTCCGAACCCAGCTTCCCCGGCGCAATCAGAAAGGAGGGCGTGGCCGTGGGGGCGACAGGGACCGAGGCAGAGGGGGTGGAGAGAGGGGACGAGGAAGGGGCGGAAGAGGCAACAGAGGACGGAGGTAAACGAGCATGTTTTGGCCTAAAAAAAAATCCAGACTAAACGTTTTGCATGTCAGCAATCGAGTTTTCAAGATATGCAACTTTCAAAATACAGAAATATAGCCGGAATAATGCATTTTGCATCATATGATGCCAAACTTGGCTGTATTTTGAAAGTGATACATCTTGAAAACTTGATTGCTGACATGCAAAACATTCTGGGACTATATCAACAATGGACTAATGAAACAAATAATAAAAGCTAGTTTTGGGTGAGATCTTCTTTCAAGTCATTGGCCTTGACTCACCCACAGACTGATATTCACCTTTCCCTCATTGTGCTGATCACATTTTGGCTTCTCTTCTCAGAAACATGGATGACGCTAACTCCACCGTCCTGGGCAAGAAGAGGAAAGGTGGGAACGCCGGCCTGGACTTCCACGACCCCCACCGGGAGGCCAAGAAACAAAGCCGAGCGGCACGCTTCCACAACACCAAGATGCGCTCAGAGCCCCTGGTGCTGTCCATCAACAACCTGGAGCTGCCCAAGGAGGACCTGAGCTGGGACGACTGCCCCATCGTGGGCACCTGCCAAGAGATCACCAAGATCTACCTGAGACTCACCTGTGCCCCCGACCCTGCCACCGTGCGTCCCGTATCTGTGAGTATCGCCTGTCACGTGGAATGAGAGGATCCTTATTTGAGGCCTCCCTTCAGATTGTGTGATGTTTGTCTCCTAATCCCCTGTCTCTGGCCAGGTGCTGAGGAAGTCTCTGTTGGCTGTGAAGGCCCACTGGAAGACCCGTCAGGACTACCCCTACGCCTGTGAACAGATGAAGTCCATACGACAGGACCTCACGGTCAGTTTACTACATGTCCTTTTTAGTTGAGTCGAACAGGCACTTTGTCCTATCTCGGTATATGAGGATATGAAAACAGGAGGCGTCTCTCCTCCTTTCAGGTCCAAGGAGTTCGTACAGAGTTCACAGTGGAAGTATACGAGTGCCATGCACGCATCGCTCTGGAAAAGGTGAGAGGTCCTCTCCATACACTGTCCCCCTTCTCTACCTCGTATTTGCCGTCAGGCGTTGTATTTGAGTTTAAAGGTGCGGTGTCGTACTAGATGTGCATTCTTCTCTAAATGTTTGCGTTGTTACCAGGGCGACCATGCAGAGTTCAACCAGTGCCAGATGCAGCTGAAGGCCCTGTATAAGGACAACCCGTCAGAGAACATAGGGGAGTTCACTGCTTACAGACTACTCTACTATATCTTCACTAAAAACTCTGGAGGTAACTTACCACCTGCCTGATATTCCTCATCAATCATTATATTTCTGCATTGGATTTTGGCTCGCATAGAATTGAGCTTAATGTCCGGATTTTCTTGGTTACGTGTTTGCCCCCCACACACAGACATCACGACTGAGCTGGTGTACCTGACTGCGGCGCTGCGGGCGGATGAGTGTGTGTCCCACGCGCTCTCCCTCCGCGCCGCCTGGGCTCTGGGAAACTTCCACCGGTTTTTCCAGCTCTACCGGAGAGCCCCACGCATGGCATCCTACCTCATAGACAAGTTTGTAGAGAGGGAGAGGATGATCGCTCTCAGGGCCTTATTCAAAACGTACGCCAGAGGCCTTTCCTACAAACTCCATGGTTCCTAACAATTCATCATTTTATGTAATTGTATGTAGGATAGAAATGGTCCCACTTTAAATTGCCTCTCCCCCTCTGTTTTCCCAGATTCAGACCAGACTTGCCGGTGGAGTATGTGCAGTCCAGTCTGGGCTTCCTTTGTTTAGACTCTTGCATGGCCTTCCTCACAGGCCTGGGGGTCACCTTCTTCCCCTCTGACCCCAGCAAGATAGACTGCAAGATCAGCTCAGCCTGTCTGGCAGCCTCCTGAGGGGGTGGGGGGTTTACCGGGGAGGGGGGAAAGCACACTAAAGTGAGATAGACAGGGTCAGGAATGTACCCTACAGTTCTACTGCACTACACTTCAGGAGGGAGACTAGTGGTTAGACTGAAACTACAATTTAGTCCTGTAGAAAGAGGGAGATATGCACTAGGACCCACTAAATCACTTAGGGCTGAAATTCAGTGAGGATCCCACCCACAGATGCAATGTGCTCACAGATATGGACTGTATAACAAGAGTGGGGGAGATTATCTGCATACATGCTGCACATCAAAAACATTTAGAATAGCTTAGTCCCACATCTCTGATCAGCTCAAGATATGAATTATACCTTCGACTTAGAACATTTTAATGACGAACAGATGATGTTAGGCATTAGTTAAATTTAAGACCCGAAGATCAAGCGCCAACTCACACAGATCAGGGAACAGCGTAGCCTCAAGGTCTCCCATCCACTATCGCTCTCAGAAGTTTTAAGCTAACAGTGTTCTGTTATGTTTTTCCTTCCCTCAAGTCAACAGCCTCAAACTCATGCGAAGACAAGCCTTGAGAACCCAAGAGGGAGATGAAAACGAAATGAGCTAAAGTCATCCCTCAAGCCCTCATCCAACAGGCTGCTCATCCACTCCAAAACCAAACCATCAACCAGAGAAGAGGTTTGTCTGTTCAGGTGTTCGGCTCTAGAGACTGTGCTAGCCCTTTGCTGCTTTCAGGAAGCCTTTGTGATCCAGCGTCCAATCCGGGAGAGGAGGAGATGGTGGTTTGTATGTCCTGTCCCCCCTTCCCTCAAGCTGTCTACGATTGGCGATCAGGTGGGGAAAGTTACCCCCACTTCCTGTTCCTGCGTAGCCCTGCACACTTGTCACCCCTGAAAGGTATTGACTGAGAAATCTAAAGGTTCTGATTGGCTCCTTGCCCAGGTTGGCCACAGCCATCCTTACCCCACAGTTGTCCGCTACCCACAGTCCCCTGCTTCACCCTTCAACAGTCGTCACCCAGAGTTCACCAAAGTTTGACCACAAAGTTTACATCCCAGTTATATCTGCTTTAATATAGAAGATCTCCAAGCTTGGCGTCTAGTCCCTTCTGGTAGGCATTGACTTATAAAGTGTGATGGTGGATACAGTCCCCTAATATTTACCAAGAATGGCCTCTGCAATCCCTCGGTATGTGTCCAGGAGGCAGGATATCCACCTATAGTCCATCTATCCCCTGAGAGCAGACAAGGAGGCAGTCTCCCACCCCTTAAGAGTACCAAATAACCAAGTTGAGGCCCTGAGCGAGCCTGTGGTGTTTCCTGAGTTACCCGATCAACAGCCCCCTCAGCAGCATGGAATAGCAGTCGTCAAGCACTCCCATCACACAGGAAGAAGTCAGCTCCATCAAGATGGTGGCAAAGTCTTCACCTTCAAATATGGTGGCTGGATCAGTCCCGCCACACAACAGATGGAGATGAGATCGCTGTCTGTGCAGATGGCAGCAACGTCTGGGTTTGTATGCTCCACACTCCGTTCAATAAGGCTGAGTATGTATGTATGGCTGGTAAGAAAAATGACTCTTGGTGTGCTGGAAGGAGGTGGAGGACAGCACGGAAAAGATCACCTGGTATTCACTATTGGCTCATTCACAAACACTAACCATTGGTTTGGGTTAAGGTGTATGATATCAAGTTTATGGTAATTACTTAAATTCCATCCACATGATGATAGTGTGTCTGAAATTGTGATATAAAATTAAGGGTGCCAGTATTAACACCCCTCATTTTTAAAAGAATGATGAAGCCAAACTGTCAAATTATGCAGGTGCAGATACACAAATTCAGGTTTAAAAGGTAACTGTCCTCAATTGAAAATTGTCATTCTGCCACAAAACATTAGTTTAGGACATTAATGTTGACGGCTAAAGCATACAAGACTGCCTATCAAATGTTTGTCTGTAATCAAATAATCTGCTTATTTATTTAAAGCTAAGAAATCATGTGATATTTTTAAAACCCCATTGCAGACATTTTGGTTTTCAGTAAAGGCAGGTGAGAGTGAAGGATTGTAAGAGTAGTTTTGGGGTCCTATCCAGCAGTTATACATTAGGCTACATCCCTGTGTATACTCTTGATAAGATCTGATGCGAGGAGACTAGTGTGGAGAGTTAATTGTAAATCAACAATTGTCAATACATAAATAGAACCTAGAAATGGAACATGAGTTGGTGATATCAGTTGATCTAATATCAGCATATATACCCCTTGTTTTCAGGCATGACTTTGAAGGGTATTAACTTGATTCGCATCAAAGCTCGAGATATTTTAGTGAGTTCAGTTCCATTGCGGAGATATCAAATGTATTTGTCACATGCACTGAATACAACCGGTTCAGACTGAAATGCTTCCCTGCGAGCCCTTTCCCAACAATGCAGAGATAAAAAGTACGAAAAATTATATAAATACAAAAAGGATTTGGTAACACAATAAAATAACTAACGAGGCTATACACAAGATAGGACTCAACTTTCAGGATGAACAGAAGTCTGTGCTGTAACAAATGTCCTGTGTGCTCATCTATAGAGTAGATGTGTCAGTATCTAATGTACATTGTTATGGATTCAGTTGGCCTTGTTATGGATTCAGTTGGCCTTGTTATGGATTCAGTTGACATTGTTATGGATTCAGTTCGCCTTTATTCATTGGACATTTTGATATGTTTTATGTTTACCAGGGCAAGTGTAATTTTGACAAACGTATATGGTGAATGAGAAGCTGAAGCATTTTAGATATGGGTAATAAAAAATGTATTCTTAAGACAATTGATGTGAATATGTAAATTATAGTTACAAATCTAAAGTTGGATGATTTGGAATACATTGCCTGTTTTTGATATTGCCGTGGATTTAAATGGGGAATTGATAGTAACTGCTTTTTGTAGTGCCAACACTTGCGTGGTTTCTACTCTATATTTTTGACCGCTTATTCAATAAGTGTGATGGGCAGGTGTATATTTTGGGCTTTTACAGGGATTGAAAATGGGATATTTGCTGTATAAACCAAATATTTTTCTTGCCAAATTTCCCTTAGATATGCACACTTGGTTGACCACTTTCATTTCTTACTCATTTTTTAAAATGCTAATCTTTTGTAAACCATTTTTGTTTTTAGATTTGATTTACTGCATTTCTGTGTCATCTCAACCTTTCTGGCTTTCTGTACTCATGAACCTCTTGCGGTGGTATTCAAAGTCAGCATCGCGACCCATGAGGGAAATGCAAAAAACATTCATAGGTCATATTGTATGGGACAATATAGAAACGATTTTGAAAAGGATAATTTGAAAAATTCATTTTTATTGAGTAAATGTATTTATTGGTTTATTTTCATTTCGATGAGATGAACATGTAATGAATTGAAGGTACTATTTTTTTAAAGGGTGTCAGTAGGTTTGGAAATTCTTCTGGCCCAAAAAATAGTTCCCCAGAAATTCTGGTGGAAAAAAATGGTGTCCCCACTGAAAAAGTTTGAATATCACTGCCTTAGAGATAAGTAATGTACTAAAACCACTACACAACATCCTGATGGCAAGAGAAAGGTTTGGTTGAAGGCACTGCACTCCCATCAGCAAAGAAACAAACTTGTTGTGTTGCTCAAGTCTCCCGTTTGTCAATTTCTTTGGAAGTAGTTTGTCAAAGAGCAAACCCAGACATGTTTCAGATTAACAGTGACTTGGCTGGTGTGAGTCAGTGTTTTGATATGGGAACATATCAATATGGTATTGTCATTATGTTATTATTATTCTTAATGATTGGATTGAGAGCCTGTGAGAGAGAGAGAGAGAGATATATATATATATATATATATATATATATATATATATATATATATATATATATCGACTGCAGGATCCGTTTCAATATGAATGTCTGGATGAGTAATCAGTCTTCTCAGCTCAACTCAACTCGTCTACCCATTTATAGATCCCTTTGTTTCATTTGACTGGCACTATTTTGTGTGATATGTGCTCTTGTTTCGGTCTCTTCGGTCATTAATTTCAGCAGTTGTACTCATGACTCAACTTGTCCCTTCTCTCATCTTCTTATTCTCTGTCCCTCTTTACTTTGCCCCACTCCCGTCACCAGTTCCTTTCTCTTATTTTTCTTCTTGCAGTACTGCATTACAGGAGCAAAAGGAATGTGAAAAGAGAGCACCTCCCAGCCTCCAGAAGCAAGCTGGAGAGAGGGAAAAGTGTGAGAAATGCAAGACTTGATACTGCCAACTCAAGTTCAAGCCATTTTGTCAATATGACCTGAAATGTTGCTGTGTCTTATCCATGGGAGCCTGACTTCAATTGTTTTAGTCAAGTCTTTTCAATGTATTTTATTTGACTATTCTTAACTTGAATCAAGAAAACATTCAATGTCAGATTTTTTTCCACTCTAGTTTGCCAGAAACAATTTTGGAACACTGTTGCACGTTCTGTCTATAGTTAGGAAGGCCTATACCTCTAAACCATCATATGTGTTAATGTATACTGTTTGTCCAGAAACATTTGTATGTGTTCTTGTTTTTCATAACCAGGGTGTTCTCTAGAAATTGCTTTGTCATTATGTCAACTTCTCAAGTACAGATAAATATTTGGTATGGCAACCTTTTTTGGTCAGTGAATATTTGGCGTCTCTGTAACCTTGATGTATTTTTGTCAGCTGCCTCATGTGGTCTACCTGTAAATTAATTTGCCTGCATTTGGTATTTGTCGTAATACAATGGGAGTTATTTTAACTTAGAAACCCATTCATTGGTATCTCTAGCATGTAAACTACTTTTCGGGATTTGAAATGGATCTGGACATACAGCACACAATTTCCATTATATCAAGGAAAACACATTCTAGATATTTTTTTTCTTATCTGCTTATATTTGGTCACAGTCCTTTTAAGTTTTGAGTAGTCCGGTAGTAGTTGGCTCCCATATCAGAATGTTGCTCTGTCTTGCTCTGTACCTTTCCTAAACAGGATGCTTTTCTGTCTTGTCTCTGTTGATTTCAGACACCTCTTCAACAGTGAAGTCAAGTTGGTCAGATGTTTAACATTGCAGAACCTCTCATCTCACATTGATGCTTTAGTTCTGATACATTCATATTTTTTGTTCAATAATGGTTTATAACTGTACATTTCCATTTAACTAACAATGCTTCTCCTTTTTAAAATGTGCTGCTCCTTCTTACTCGCTCAACTGTTCCTTCTGACACCTGTAGGTTTGTTTTTTTCCCTCTCTTGAACTTCTTGAAGCCCATCACTGTAACTCCTGCCTCCATTTGTCCTATTAGACTGCACTTGAACAATTCCCTTTTACTTCAGCCTGATGCGCCGGTTCATTTTTAATTCTTCAATGTCTTTAGTGGATTTATTCTGTTGCTCCTTTTCTCTCCTCTTCTTACCTGCATGTGTCCCCTCCCTCTTCCCTTCTATCAGAATATCTCCTTTCTCCACCCTCTTCATGTTGAGTATCTGTTTGCTAGTGACTATTGTTGCTGAGTAACTATCCATTCTCGGTAGTAAGTATTGCTTCTACGCTGCTCAGGTGGTTTCTGTTGCAGCTAGCTGAAACTAAAGGATATACTTGCAAAATATCCCTCCTCCCCAGTCTCAACCCTCCCTGGATTGTATTTGAAATGAAATACTCCCGTTTTGTAAATACTGTGTACATATGTATTTTTTTCTTGAACCTAATAAAATACATTTAGAAATAAGTATTGTTTGAGTTATAGACATGACATGTTGCACTTCTACTTAATGTAAAAATTGTTGCTCAAGATTGATATTGTATCAAACCCAGACTACTCAAACTAAACATTGTTAAAGGCATTTTATTTTTTTTTAAATCCGAACTGAGAGACAGCAATGGACAATCATTACAGGGACAGTTCAGTGAGTTGATTGACGTCAAAATCCTGAAATTCTGGCTTTCATGTCACTGATTAACATTATTGCACTGTTTCTAGGGATTGGCACTGAACTTAAATTCAAGGAACAATATTAAATGTCAAAACAATGGCCGAAGTAAAAACATTAAAATAAATAGCTCCGTTTGACCAGAGAGCAGTTGGAAAAGACATGCAAAATAAGGAAGAGGAAATTGAGTAGGCTGAAGAAGCAACAAGCACTAAAGCTACAAGCCAAGGAATAGCTAACTACTAAAAGATGAAAGCAGTTTTTCACAGGAGCTAAGAAGTCAGGAAAGCATTCAGAACAGGTAAATGGAGAAGAAAAACAGCATAACAGATAAACTAAACACAAAGCTGAAAGAGGACCTAAAAGGGACAGAGTGGAGCAGTAGAAAAGAGGACCTAAAGAGGGGGATGAGAAGAGGACTAGAGGAGCAGAGGGAAAGAGGACCTAAAGAGGGGGATGAGAAGAGAGGACTAGAGGAGGAGCAGAGGGAAAGAGGACCTAAAGAGAGGACTAGAGGGAAAGAGGACCTAAAGAGGGGGATGAGAAGAGAGGACTAGAGGAGGAGCAGAGGGAAAGAGGACCTAAAGAGGGGGATGAGAAGAGAGGACTAGAGGAGGAGCAGAGGGAAAGAGGACCTAAAGAGGGGGCTGAGAAGAGGACTAGAGGAGGAGCAGAGGGAAAGAGGACCTAAAGAGGGGGATGAGAAGAGAGGACTAGAGGAGGAGCAGAGGGAAAGAGGACCTAAAGAGGGGGATGAGAAGAGAGGACTAGAGGAGGAGCAGAGGGAAAGAGGGACAGAGAGAAAGAGGAGGACCTAAAGAGGGATAGAGAGGAGCAGAGGGAAAGAGGAGGACCTGAAGAGGGGAGCAGAGGGAAAGAGGATGACCTGAAGAGGAGCAGAGGGAAAGAGCGGAGCAGAGGATGACCTGAAGAGGGTCAGAGGAGCAGAGGGAAAGAGGATGACCTGAAGAGGGACAGAGGAGCAGAGGGAAAGAGGATGACCTGAAGAGGAGCAGAGGGAAAGGGCGGAGCAGAGGATGACCTGAAGAGGGTCAGAGGAGCAGAGGGAAAGAGGATGATCTGAAGAGGGTCAGAGGAGCAGAGGGAAAGAGGATGACCTGAAGAGGGTCAGAGGAGCAGAGGGAAAGAGGAGGACCTGAAGAGGGTCAGAGGAGCAGAGGATGGCCTGAAGAGGGACATGGGAGCAGAGGGAAAGAAGAGGTAATAGAGAAACAAAAAATAGAAGAAATAGACAGCACAGTAGAGTGAAAGAAAGCAATGATAGCTGAGAAATAAAAGATGGACATAACATTTAGAAAACTTTAAAATTGGAAAGCAAAATAAAAGACAGAAAACAGAAAAAGAAGAAATTGGAAATGGCTTAAAGCAAACAGAAAAATAGAACTCACAAGTCAGGTAAAAGAATCAGGAGGTTGTAATGTTAGTATTAGGAAATAGTTCATGTTAATAGAGAAAGTATATACCAAAGTGTAGAGCGAAGCAGAATTACAGAAATGATCAAAGACAAAAAATGTAAAAGTGGCACAGCTAGATGACTACAAGACAGCGAAGAGGACAGTGTGTAAAAGTGGCACAGCTAGATGACTACAAGACAGCGAAGAGAACAGTGTGTAAAAGTGGCACAGCTAGATGACTACAAGACAGCGAAGAGGACAGTGTGTAAAAGTGGCACAGCTAGATGACTACAAGACAGCGAAGAGGACAGTGTGTAAAAGTGGCACAGCTAGATGACTACAAGACAGCGAAGAGGACAGTGTGTAAAAGTGGCACAGCTAGATGACTACAAGACAGCGAAGAGGACAGTGTGTAAAAGTGGCACAGCTAGAAGACTACAAGACAGCGAAGAGGACAGTGTGTAAAAGTGGCACAGCTAGATGACTACAAGACAGCGAAGAGAACAGTGTGTAAAAGTGGCACAGCTAGATGACTACAAGACAGCGAAGAGGACAGTGTGTAAAAGTGGCACAGCTAGATGACTACAAGACAGCGAAGAGAACAGTGTGTAAGTGGCACAGCTAGATGACTACAAGACAGCGAAGAGGACAGTGTGTAAAAGTGGCACAGCTAGATGACTACAAGACAGCGAAGAGGACAGTGTGTAAAAGTGGCACAGCTAGATGACTACAAGACAGCGAAGAGGACAGTGTGTAAAAGTGGCACAGCTAGATGACTACAAGACAGCGAAGAGAACAGTGTGTAAAAGTGGCACAGCTAGATGACTACAAGACAGCGAAGAGGACAGTGTGTAAAAGTGGCACAGCTAGATGACTACAAGACAGCGAAGAGGACAGTGTGTAAAAGTGGCACAGCTAGATGACTACAAGACAGCGAAGAGGACAGTGTGTAAAAGTGGCACAGCTAGATGACTACAAGACAGCGAAGAGAACAGTGTGTAAAAGTGGCACAGCTAGATGACTACAAGACAGCGAAGAGGACAGTGTGTAAAAGTGGCACAGCTAGATGACTACAAGACAGCGAAGAGGACAGTGTGTAAAAGTGGCACAGCTAGATGACTACAAGACAGCGAAGAGAACAGTGTGTAAAAGTGGCACAGCTAGATGACTACAAGACAGCGAAGAGGACAGTGTGTAAAAGTGGCACAGCTAGATGACTACAAGACAGCGAAGAGAACAGTGTGTAAGTGGCACAGCTAGATGACTACAAGACAGCGAAGAGGACAGTGTGTAAAAGTGGCACAGCTAGATGACTACAAGACAGCGAAGAGGACAGTGTGTAAAAGTGGCACAGCTAGATGACTACAAGACAGCGAAGAGGACAGTGTGTAAAAGTGGCACAGCTAGATGACTACAAGACAGCGAAGAGAACAGTGTGTAAAAGTGGCACAGCTAGATGACTACAAGACAGCGAAGAGGACAGTGTGTAAAAGTGGCACAGCTAGATGACTACAAGACAGCGAAGAGGACAGTGTGTAAAAGTGGCACAGCTAGATGACTACAAGACAGCGAAGAGGACAGTGTGTAAAAGTGGCACAGCTAGATGACTACAAGACAGCGAAGAGAACAGTGTGTAAAAGTGGCACAGCTAGATGACTACAAGACAGCGAAGAGGACAGTGTGTAAAAGTGGCACAGCTAGATGACTACAAGACAGCGAAGAGGACAGTGTGTAAAAGTGGCACAGCTAGATGACTACAAGACAGCGAAGAGGACAGTGTGTAAAAGTGGCACAGCTAGATGACTACAAGACAGCGAAGAGGACAGTGTGTAAAAGTGGCACAGCTAGATGACTACAAGACAGCGAAGAGGACAGTGTGTAAAAAGCAAAAGGAGAGTTTAGAAAGAAAGAGTCAATCTGAAACAAAGAGGAAAGAATTGCAGAATATCAGTAGCAGAGGAAAAGTGGAATAAAATTCAGAAACAGAAGTTGGGAAAAGAAAAAGCAATATTGTGTAAATAGAAGACAGCAAGAGGAAAAATTAACCTAGAAAAAGGACCATTTAGGGGAAAATAGAGAAGAGGACAGCAGAAGTAAGAGGCGAGGAAGGTAACATTACAGTGAAAGAAACTAGCGAATGTACAATTTAGAGAAATACATGATAAGATACAGAGTCAAGATGCTGAGGAAATGATTTTAAAGCGTCAAAGCAGAGAAATAAAGTTTAGAAAATGAAGATAAATGTGTCAGTAAAGAAGAAGACAAAGGGTGAAGAAAGAAAGCCATAAGATTAATACAGAAAAGGTGAAACGGATAAAGAGTGAAGAAACACGAGAAGAAATGAAGCTAAATAAGTTTAAAATTGCCATTAGATTGAAAGAAAGGGAAATTATAAATCTGAAAGCCATGCATAAAGAAAATAGAAAAATAACAGACTTGAAAGCAGAGGAGTTTGAAAGAGAGAGAGAGAGAGAGAACGAGAGATAGAGGACAGCAGAGTAGAAGTAAAAAGGCATATTATTCCATATTATACATTTTTACTAGATGTCAAAATACCCTGGTGAAGGCATCACAGTCAAACCGTTGTTGAAAGTGAATAATACCATGATAAAGTGTGACTTTAGTTTCTATTTCAAATTGACATTGTAGGCATGGTTATCCAACCCTCAATTGTATCTCGTAGGGTTAAGGTTAGGGTTAAGCTCCCCTTAGAAATAGTGAGAAAAAACAGAACAACAACAGTAAAGCTTGGAAAGAGAAGTCTTTTTCCACTTCATAGAAGATAGGAAAATGAAGCAGTAAAGAAAGAGGGGAAATTGGTATACAAAAACTAAAGCTGAACTTTGCATAAAGAAGAGGTTTAGCCCTTAGGTTGAAACACACGCAGTAAGACCACACACTACAGCAAGGCAGGCACAGGGCTGGGTGTCTAGGTAAAATACTGTTGCCCCCCTAGAACCACACATACAACATTTGAGATACTAAACTCAAATATGAAGTTATATGCGCTGATTTTAAGTTACGATTCAGTCCATACAGTACAAAGGTACTGAACCAGAAACAGTTGCATAAACATATGCAGACAGTCATTTCTGTAAAACATCCACAACCTTCTTGCACTGATATCAGTCAGCCTCAAAAAGTACAGTTATGTTGAGAAAAGGAACACTGAGAATATAAGTTTGAGCAGAAGAGTGAAGGACTGCAAAAAGAGGCATTGAAAAAGAGAAAGGAAAATGACATGAATCAAAGAGAGGAGAGGAAAGGGAAACAGAAACAATGTTTTATTGAGAGGTCAACAGCAAATAAACAACAGTGAAGCTTGAGTACAGGATGGAGAAGGAGAGATGACCCATAGAACTAGAACTCATCTGATTATTTCTATGGATGGAACACAGATCCTCAAACAGAATGGAGAGAAGCAGGCGAGAGAACAGGAAGAGGAAACCAGACAACGTCCTAGAGTTTAACAGGACAGAGGAAATAAGGGAAAGCACCATAGAGGTTACAGGCTCGTCAGGCAGAGCGAAGTAAAACCCAGAATGAGGCTGCCATAGAAAAATGATAAAGTGGGTTGAGCATTATGCAAAGCAGAGAGAATATAGATAGAAGCTCAACAATGAAAATAAGAAAACATGTTTTGTTACAGTTAATTAGTTGAGAGAAGTAATGGCTCCTGAATGCTTTTTTGACAAGTGAAACATTTTTAGAATCAGAGGTAGATTGTTAGGAAAGCAAAAACACACATACATTTTATGCAAATTATAGTTTTAGGGTTCTAGAAGCATTTCAAAAAAGATTACTGTGCACATTTACAATACCAGTGCCATTGCTGTCTCTCATAGCTTGTGCTTTGAGTATTGATGTCGTCACATACTCCCACACACAAGCACACACACACACACACACACACTTCAACGTCCTCAAACAGTGCTCTACATCATTGACAAAACCAGTGTCATCAAAACTAAGTAATTTAACTGTATAAAATGTCATTGTACTCTACAATTTGACTCTTGAAAAGTCAAAAGCTCAGACGTTGATCAAAAATGTTTTTTTTACAAAGGTCAACATGTAGAGAAACCAATATTGTTGTGCCACTTGAGTTGCAGTATTTCACCATGAAGTCCAGCCAATCAAAAATAAAATGGCTCACATTCAACTCTCTCTGTTAGAATAGTGAAAGAGTAGCTTATAACCCAGGTACGGAGGCAGAAATCTTTACATTCTTAAACCCTGGAACAAATCTGTGGCACAAACAATACAGATTAAGTGTAAAATAAAGATTTTAAATAACTGTCTATACATTAGATCAGGCTCTTTATCCTATATGTATTCTCTGATAGAATAAATAGTGAATAACTACTACAGTATTTACACGTCCAGTCGGTTGGATCGGTCTCCACGTGGAGGGAGTCAGACAGGAGGTGACACAGAGCTCAGTGATGTCATAACCTGTCCTGAGTTATTGTCCTGGGACTGGCCAATCCCGGATGAGGTGGCGGGGTCACAGAACGGCTTCCAGGCTCTCATTGGGCAGCTCAATAAGGGGTGAAGCGGTTGTATCCTCCTCTGTACAGACTGGCCTAGAAATAAGTAGAAGATATGATGGTGAATCGGTGCCCACTGGCGGGTTGAGACGGATTCCTTTTTGAGGCTCGATTAAAGTCTGGCTCGTGGCTAGAAACAATGGTCTGGATGACTTAGTGGGTAACATGAACACTTTAAACGTTGGAGAGGTACTGCTTATGAGTTTTAAAGAGGCTCACCATTGTTCCGACGCCGTATGTTGCCGTGGGTCCCACTGAATGGTGGTAGGGATCCGTTGCAGCAGCATAAACTCTGCCATATCTGATGGACAGACAAAACAAAACCCCAAATGAGAAAACATACTAAACCAGCATGGTCTCATAGACTAGACGTAACATAGTTAACAAAAATCCGGGACACTCAAATTAGTATGATATGTTACGTTTGGTACGGTTATATTTGACAGAAGGTTACTTAAGGCAAAAAGGAAAGGAGGGTGGGTGGTTCTGAGTGGCTGGGTGGGTGGTTCTGAGTGGCTGGGTGGGCGGTTCTGAGTGGCTGGGTGGGCGGTTCTGAGTGGCTGGGTGTGCGGTTCTGAGTGGCTGGGTGGGCGGTTCTGAGTGGCTGGGTGGGCGTTTAACGCAAACGTCATGTTCGAATTTCATTACGGTCAAATTTGGCATTTTAGCAAGAAACTTTGCAATTACTTATTACTTTTTAGCTACTTTGTAACTACTTTGCATGTTAGCTAACTCTTCCCCTAACCCTTTTAACATAACTCCTAAACCCTAACCTTAACCCTAGCCTTAACCCCTAGCCAATGTTAGCGACCTAGGTAGCGTTAGCCACCTAGCTAACGTTAGCCACAACAAATTGGAATTTGTGTCATACATATTGCAAATTCTTAACATATTGTCCAAATTGTTGTCATACGTAACATATCATACGAAATAGATGATGGACATCCACAAATGAATACATACCATTCCAAACGTAACATAACATTCTAATTTGAGTGTCCTGGATTTTATTTCACTATGTCCGTCCAGGTTACTAAACAGGTGTGCTAGTATTGTGTTAGAACTAACAGTGAGGCTCCATAGACCAGACTTGAAGACCACAGAACCTCAACATTAGAGTGCTGCTTATCTCAAGTCCCATTTGAAGGAAAAAGACCTTGAAATCCTCATACAAACAGAGTCACATTGTCAGTCATTGGGCGCTGCTGCTCACCCATCACTGTATGTTGCTGTGGCAGCGGATGGTGATTGGGCAACTCTGTACGCTGCAGGATACCCGCCCTGATAGGAAAAAAGACATTCAGAGACAAGATAAACTTTTAGCTAAACACAAGGTAGACAGCCTGAAATAAGCTGAATCAGAAGAAAAATGTCCACTTACATAGACTTCAGCCCCATATAATCCATCTTGATACAGCACACTGAAAGGAGACATTCTATCATTCACACAATAAACAGTGAAAATTCAATCATTTACACTCACAATGGAAATGGTTATTCATTTTTAAAATAGATTTATTGAAGATAGAAATGATCTTACCCAGGGTAGGCGGGCATGGCAGTGGGTGCGGCAGCTGAGCGAATTGTGTTGTAGACAGCCCGGCCCCGCCCACGCAGTGGTGAGCCCCGATAGGCCAGGGTGGGAGCAGCTACGGGGTAGGGGAAACTGGCAACTGAGGAGAGAGAGAAAGAGAGAGAGCTTACAGTACCCACTAGGATATGTACTGTAGCCACCCTGCCTTTAGAAGCAGGTTTATTGACTCCCCCAAGGGAACATGCTTTCTTGGAGCCATCGATAAGAGAGGTTGAGTATCACAGGTGGGATCTGAACCCGAGTCTCCTGCTTGGGAAACCCACGTCTTAACCATTAGACCTAAATAGTATTCCTCCTTGGTGATGAGGTAGCAAGGCCTCATCACAAGAGTCTGACTGACCTCCGCTACAAGGGGTCATGAATTCCGATTGGGTTTGATAGGGATACAGTACTAGAACATATATGACAAGGACAAGCTAATATTGAAGTAATCAAACTCACCCGAAAACTCACATTGAAACTCACCGGTGTAGAGTTCAGGTGCATACATCGCTCCCATGACAGGGTTGATCTTCCATCCAGGGGCTACAAAGAGAGAGAGAGAGAGAAGGAGAGAGAGCGAGAGTGAGTGAGAGAGAAGTTAAGAGAGAGAGAGAGAGCGAGAGTGAGAGAGAAGTTAAGAGAAAGAAGGAGAGAGAGAGAGAAGTTAAGAGAGATAAAGAGAGAGAGAGAGAGAGAGAGAGAGAAAGGGAGGGAGATGTTGAGAGAGAGAAGTTAAGAGAGAGAGAGAGAGAGAGAGAAAGGGAGGGAGATGTTGAGAGAGAGAAGGAGAGAGAGAACGGGAGGGAGATGTTGAGAGAGAGAAGGAGAGAGAGAGAGAGAGAGAGAAAGAGAGAGAAAGGGAGGGAGATGTTGAGAGAGAGAAGGAGAGAGAGAGAGAGAGAGAGAAAGGGAGGGAGATGTTGAGAGTAAGAAGGAGAGAGAGAGAGAGAGAGAGATGTTGAGAGAGAGAGAGAGAGAGATGTTGAGAGAAGGAGAAAGAGGTTAAACAACAAGTAAAGGAAGAAAGAGACAGTGGAGATCATGGAGAATAAAGGGAAAACACAGACACAGTTCAGAAGTACAGAGTGCATGTCCACCCCTCCCACATGCCACGGAAAGATGTGTCCAAATAACTTTAGGTATCTTACTTGAAACCTCACCATTCACAAGAGGTGTTTGGGGCTTCTTGGTGACTATTCTGGCTGTAGCATTGTTCACCTGCACAGACAATACAGTACAATTTCTCAGACAGACAGACAGACAGATATTCAAGATAACTATCTATAGTATGTCTATTCCTCACTTCAACCTTCCTCCCCTCAACGATCGTTCCGTTCAGTTTTTCCCTCGCTCGGTCTGCATCCATTGCGCTCTCAAAGGTCACGAACCCAAAACCCTGAGAGTTGGAAGGAGAAACATTTCTGATTGTCCAATTTGTCATTGTCTTGGTAAGGCAAAAAATAATAGGGCAACCAGGTTTAATTAGTTCAGTTTGTAATTTCTGATATTGAGTGGTCTCTCACCTTTGACCCTCTCTCATTAAAGATAATCTCCACATCCAGGATCTTGCCAAATTGCTGAAAGACAAAAACAGATCACAATCTTGTCCACAGGTTATCACTGAGGTTGTAAGAGATGACATAATGTTTCGTAGGATGACTTCATGTCTTGTAGGATAATAAACCTGGACATAACCACTGGTTGTGTCTCTCACCCCAAACATCTGTCTGAGGTCCGGGTCTCTGAAGCGGAAGGGGATGTTGGAAACGTGGAGACGCTTGGGCTGGGCCTTGCCTGACCCCTCCTCATCGCTACCACTTCCTGCTCCGCCCCCTGATGACACTGACATGCTCAGAGCTTGGGAGTCAGAGGTCACCGGAACCAGGGCATCGTCCTGGGGAGACAGAAGAGGAGGAGGAGAGGAGAGGAAGAGAGGAAAAAGAAGAGGAGGAAAATGAAGAATAGAGGAGATGAGGAGGAAAGAAAGGAAGTGAAGGAAGGGGAAAGGAAGGAGAGGAGTGAAGGAAGGAAGGAAGGAAGAAGAGGAGGAAGAGAATAGACAGAGGAAGAGCAGGAGAAGAAGAAAAATAAGGAGGAAAGTATGAGAAGAGGAGGAGGATAGGACAGAGAACAGGAGAAGAAGAAAAAGGAGGAAAGGATGGGGAGAGGAGGAGGATAGAAGGACAGAGAGCAGGAGAAGAAGAAAAAGAAGGAGGAAAGGATGAGGAGAGGAGGAGGATAGAAGGACAGAGAACAGGAGAAGAAGAAAAAGAAGGAGGAAAGGATGAGGATAGAAGGACAGAGAGCAGGAGAAGAAGAAAAAGAAGGAGGAAAGGATGAGGAGAGGAGGAGGATAGAAGGACAGAGAACAGGAGAAGAAGAAAAAGAAGGAGGAAAGGATGAGGAGAGGAGGAGGATAGAAGGACAGAGAACAGGAGAAGAAGAAAAAGAAGGAGGAAAGGATGAGGAGAGGAGGAGGATAGAAGGACAGAGAACAGGAGAAGAAGAAAAAGAAGGAGGAAGGGATGGGGAGAGGAGGAGGATAGAAGGACAGAGAACAGGAGAAGAAGGAGGAAAGGATGAGGAGAGGAGGAGGATAGAAGGACAGAGAACAAGAGAATAAGAAAAAGAAGGAGGAAAGGATGAGGAGAGGAGGATAGAAGGACAGAGAACAGGAGAAGAAGAAAAAGAAGGAGGAAAAGGATGAGGAGAGGAGGAGGATAGAAGGACAGAGAACAGAAGAAGAAAAAGAAGGAGGAAAGGATGAGGAGAGGAGGAGGATAGAAGGACAGAGAGCAGGAGAAGAAGGAAAGGATGAGGAGAGGAGGATAGAAGGACAGAGAACAGGAGAAGAAGAAAAAGAAGGAGGAAAAGGATGAGGAGAGGAGGAGGATAGAAGGACAGAGAACAGAAGAAGAAAAAGAAGGAGGAAAGGATGAGGAGAGGAGGAGGATAGAAGGACAGAGAGCAGGAGAAGAAGGAAAGGATGAGGAGAGGAGGAGGATAGAAGGACAGAGAGCAGGAGAAGAAGGAAAGGATGAGGAGAGGAGGAGGATAGAAGGACAGAGAGCAGGAGAAGAAGGAAAGGATGAGGAGAGGAGGAGGATAGAAGGACAGAGAGCAGGAGAAGAAGGAAAGGATGGGGAGAGGAGGAGGATAGAAGGACAGAGAGCAGGAGAAGGAGGAAAGGATGAGGAGAGGAGGAGGATAGAAGGACAGAGAACAGGAGAAGAAGGAAAGGATGAGGAGAGGAGGAGGAGAGGAGGAGGATAGAAGGACAGAGAGCAGGAGAAGAAGGAAAGGATGAGGAGAGGAGGAGGATAGAAGGACAGAGAGCAGGAGAAGGAGGAAAGGATGAGGAGAGGAGGAGGATAGAAGGACAGAGAACAGGAGAAGAAGGAAAGGATGAGGAGAGGAGGAGGATAGAAGGACAGAGAACAGGAGAAGAAGGAAAGGATGAGGAGAGGAGGAGGATAGAAGGACAGAGAGCAGGAGAAGAAGGAAAGGATGAGGAGAGGAGGAGGATAGAAGGACAGAGAACAGGAGAAGGATATAAAAAAGGTTTCAACGGAAAGGCAGAGAAAGAAGGGGGGAGATTACAGAGGAAACTAAGGACATGTTGCCAATTGGTCCATGCACTTGTACACCTCTGAATAGACAACTAATAAAATTCCATTGATTCTATTCCAGCCATTACAATGAGCCCGTCCTCTTATAGCTCCTGCCACCAGCCTCCTCTGCTGTACACTAACTAAATATTAGGCTACATAGTCATGTTGATTCAGTTATAACAACCAGCCAACACCGAAAGTAACAGCTTCCCCAACAGAAATACTTTGGAGGAACTGTAACTAAATACAATATCATACTGAACATAATTGTGATGAATTATACTTAGAAATTCATAATAACTAGGTAGTTCAGGTGACATAGATTATATAGACACATAAACAGTAAGCCTGCAGGAATACATTTTCATAATATAATCTCATTAAAGTGCCCCCATGCAAAACCATACAGGATATAGTAATGTGCTTCAAAACCAAAACATCCACTATCCCAAAATGCACCACGATGCCAGTGTCTGTCTATTGGTCCTCCAAAAACCAAGGGATTATATGAGTCCAAACAAGAAAATTAAGATGAAAAAAACATTACACAAAAAAATGAGTGAGCGAGAGCAGTGGGGGAGATAGGAGAGAGGGAGAGAGCAGTGGGGGAGATAGGAGAGAGGGAGATAGCAGTGGGGGAGATAGGAGAGAGGGAGATAGCAGTGGGGGAGATAGGAGAGAGGGAGCAGAGTGCAATGTGAAAGGAAGAATAAAATGGCAAAGAAAAAAATAGCAAAAGTGAAAAATATCTTTAAATTGAAAATCAAAGTGAATGCAGGCTTGAAAGAAGTCAGATAAATATTAATGCAAATCAAAATACAGATCCTAATATGCAGAAATGAAAACAGGTATTATTAGCATTATAATATAGGAAGGCTGATAGAAAGAAATGTGCACAATGTCCTCAGAGCAACGATAAGTAATAAATGAAACAAAAAGATAAAGTGAACAAGGCAGGAACTTGCGCAAAAAGCTTGGGTTGGGGTGAGGAGTGGGAGCTGGGAGGCATAGTGCCGGGCAGGGTCAAAGTTGAATGTTCTAAATGTCAGTTTGGGGTCACGGTGCTGCTTATTTCTGCCAAAGGTTAAAGATCATTACTCAAGATTCCGAGGGGGCATGTATTAATAAGTGGGGTAGAAACAGAGGGAGAGGGATAGAGAGACACATTCACACAGAGAGAGAGAGCGAGACAGCTTCACACAAACACATACAGTACATACAGGCTACTGCTGTGTTGTTATATACTGGCTTCCCATGGCAGCATGGTTCACACAAACACCACCTCCTCATCATCCTCACACACATACACATACCAGAAACATGGGAAGTGGGACAGTGAAGAGAGGGGAGGGGGCAGTGGAAGAAAGGGGTGGGTGGGTTGGGTTGGATGTTGGTGTCATGTCACGATGCAAAATTGATTTCTGAACCTGGCCAATATTTCGGAGGGGGAGGGGTCACCCGTTCGGCCTCCCCCGTTGACCCCACCTCCATGATGTGTGGCGGCGTCTCAACTTTCCCCGAAAATCAGGACGGACCTTGTAAGTCAGGGGCTCTAGTGATGGAATATATAAATGTGGCCATAAAAGTCAGTTATGACATCAGAAAGAGCTGCTGAGGCAGGGAAAAGGACTTCACAGTCACAATGCATTGACCTTGATTCACCATTCACCTCTGTCTTTGTCTAGAGTAATAAGCTACAGTATATAAAGCCTACCAGGACACTGGACATAAACATACTTGTACATGTTTTCCTCATTATAAGTTCAGAAACTAGGCCTTGTTCCTAATGAAACTACAGAAGATCCCATCAAATACATGTCATTTTGTGCTGTAGACTATATGAAAATAAATAGTAGGAAATATTGAACCTTGATAACTGACCTAATAACTTATGCCGTACAATATACCAAAATACATTTAAATTATAATCCTACATTTAAATACTGTGTTGTTCCATTCTCCTGTGTTTTTAACTTCTCCTTTCTCAACTTTCTTTACCCCGAACCCCTACCAGTAACCTCGGTGCATGATCTTACACAGACATACTGCATGTTAACGGCTTTGGGGTTACCTGCTCTATTTCCAGATAATGGGAGAGGGAAAGAGAGAGAGAGAGATGGGGGGGATTCACTTTCAAAAATGAATCTCCTCTCAGCTGCCCCTATCTGCTCTGCTGGGTGTCAGAGGAGATTCCCCTACATGGGCACAGGAGTGGAGTTGGGGAGCTAAATATAGAAGTAGGGTCCTCTGTGTGTGTGTGTGTTCCATTGTACTGACAAAGAATTTCCTCAAACTTTGTATGACATGTTGTTGTTGATTAGAATAACATCCCCTCCTAGAAATATGTTACAAACAACATGTGATTCCCCCATATACACATACAGTAGCTACATATCTTGATTACAAAGTATCTCTGTCTCTCTATCTTTCCTGGACACTACTTCTATAGTCCCACACCTCCAGTCTATCATGTTGTTCTTACCGTGCTAATGGCTGCCAGAGTGTCAGCCCCTTCGTGTTGCGGGCCCTGATAGACTCTGAGCTGGTGATGCTCCTGGTACTCTGAGTTGGGGTGGGCGGAACTATAGTCTAGAGGAGGAAGTCTGCCTGCAGGTGTGGGAGGAGCTTGTCCTGGTGGAGGGTATGAGGGAGGCTGGGCATAGACCTGTGGGAGGGTGGGGTCACCACTGCCGGGGCAGGCCTCCTGCCCAGGGCCTCCCTGGGATTGAATGAGAGAAGAGAATCAGTCAATAATCAATCAAAATAACATTGTCATAGTATCTATCCAACCTAGCTGTAGGATAAACCATATTGAAATTGTAATAGTGGTTGACACTTGTTATAAGAAACAAAATAATCAATTACTATCACCAGATTATTCATGAATTACATTAAAAATATACCTTTTTGATTCACAGCATACTGCCCATAGAATCATCTCTAATGTAAGCACAAAGACCTCGGGCTTCATAAAAGTCATAAAAGTCAAAAACTCTTCATAAGAGTCGTTGAGTCTAAAATATCACCTGGGAAATGTCTTATGGTTGAGTGGTGCTGGGCAGTTTAGATTTGCACAGCTGGTACAAAACTAGAGGACCTTAAGAAAGATCCACACAACAGACTCATACCTACAGTACAGCTCACTATGATAGGTATACCATTCCTTTTGAGTATTCATTCAGGATTCAGCATCCTTTGGAAAAGAGTATCTGGCAAATATCCATAATTTACCACTTATGCCAACTTAATTGTAATGAAAAATCAACTCAGCACAAAACTGATCTCAGACTAATACCTTCAACATCATCATAATCATCTAATCAATGTACCAAATCCATTCTAATCCATTGATTCTTCAATGTACCAAAATAAACAACAAGAAAGCAGAGTTCACACAGTGACGTGACCAATTCTCACACAATGAAAAGTGATAGTGGTGACACAGACACAACAGGAGAATAGATAGTCTTACCCCGTCACTGCATGTCTGATTCTCTGGTACATTGTCCAACAACTGCCACATGTTTTAATGCCGGCTTCCACCCGCCCACTACACCATAAGTTCTACTAAACCACCAATCACATGACAGGAGTGCTGGGGGGAGGTGGAGCTGGGGGGGGATATGCCAGCTGTGATCATTTGTACCTGTCAATCACTTTTAACCACCCCCCCCCTCCGCACAGAAACACACTAAAAACTTAGGAGCTACACAAAATGTGTAATTTCTACATTAAAAGCTAATACTGTAGTCGTATTTCAACTTGCCTACTAAAAGGTCACCTCTAAGAATACTATCCTTATTATTACCCTGTAATTGCTGACGTACTACCTTTTAAATATTCCTATGCCTTGTAAATATTCATATCATTCCAATATCTTATTTTTGACCAAACTCTTTGAAGAGACAAGCAGGCAGGAAATATTTGGGTAGTTTTATATCTTTCACATTAAAACACAGTAATAAACCCTTATATCTCTACTCTGAAACTGACCAGCGGTCAACCAGAAGATTGGCAGCGCCATTAGAAGATTTTTATGTTGTCCTTTACAGTTGTAAACATAGTAAGTGTCAAGGCCTATATATCAGACTGGCTGTAATTTAATACAGATTCATGTTGTTCTCTCCAACCTCGTCTCCTCCTCCTCCCCCTCTATCTGTCCATCAGCTGTTGCACTCATCGAATGGGTGAGATAGGACTGATGGTGAAATTGAAGAGGGCGAAGTGGAGGGAAGGTATGAAAGCTGATCTGATCATTAAACCTTGTATGATCAGCTGATTCTGATACGTAACGCAGGGAGAGTGTCCTACATTCTCATAGGTCTAAGAAGACAGTGTGGCTACTGCAGGTAAAACCGCAGCATCAAAGGTCTTACTATACTAAGATATGAACTAACACTCACACTTGTCTTTTCCTACTAGCACTGACTTTGCTGATAACTTCATTTATTGAGGAACAACGTAGTTGCTATAACTGTGATGTGTGGTTGTCCCATCTAGCTATCTTAAGATGAATGAACTCACTGTAAGTCACTCTGGATAAGAGCATCTGCTAAATGACTAACATGTAAATGTTATGTTAAATATAAGATATACTATCTTAGTTCACTAGGAGTGGAAAAGGAACACCTTGTCTGTGTAGGTCTCAGATTCTTCCTATCAAACATCAGGGGTTTCAGTACAAAGTACACGATTTCTCTTGACAGACCACACAGGTGTTCCTCCTATACCTCTGAATTCTTACTTTAGAAATTCCACCGGGAGATGGTCAGGAGTGAGACTGATACCATCTAGAATGTATTAGGTCTCTAGAATAGATTTACAGGCATATCATTTACAAGGTTAGTCATTTAGCGCATCATCTTACATATAGTGCTTTCAAATGGGCCAAAACAACAACCATGTAAAAAATCAGAGTAAAACCTTTAAAGATAATATGTTTTGACATGTACTACTCTGCATCCTGTCTGCTGATATTGGAAGGCATGTGTGTTGTATATCTGGGTTTATTCCAGGGTTGACGCATAATCATTCAGAAACTGTCCTTTCAGCTTTCACATGGCAGATCCTGGCAATCAGTACACACAGTAACTATGTTAGAGGACATGTCAACACCGACACACATGCCTGTATTGTGTCCCCCCCCCGCCCCACCTCACCCCCCAATATCTGACCTTCCCAAGCTCACACCATACATGGAGAGTGTCTGACAGGGGGAGATAATAGAATCTATTTGATACTAGCACTGGCCACCTTCACACACTCTCTCTCTCTCTCTTTGTCTCCCACTCCCAGTACAGTATTACATTGTCAACAAACAAACATTATACACAGTATCTCTCCATGTGTCTCAACTTTATTCCTTGCAGTCTTTTTTTGATTGCCATTTGTTCTCCTCTGTCCTGTCCTATTCAGCTGTCAGGACTCAGGGTCAAAGGTCACCGGCTCTGAGACAGGTGGTTGCTGGGACAGCTGCTGGAGGATTTACACTCCGAAGATGACAGGAAACTGCTGATGTGCCCTTTAAGAGAGCTCATAAAGCAGGGGATACAAACGCACAGACAAAAACACTCACACACCCTATGGTCTACTCTATTCAGTATGTTTACACTGAGTGTACAAAACATCTTTCCATGACATAGACTGACCAGGTGAATCCAGGTGAAAGCTATGCTACCTTATTGATGTCACCTGTTAAAACCACTTAAGTCAGGGTAAATGAAGGGAAGAAGACAGGACAAGGAAGGATTTGTAAGCCTTGGGACAACTGAGACATGGATTGTGTCGGTGTGCCATTCAGAGGGAGAATGGGCAAGACAAAATATTTAATAACGGGGTATGGTAGTAGGTGCCAGGCGCACAGGTTTGAGTGGGTCAAGAATCGCAACGCAGCTGGATTTCACGCTCAACAGTTTCCCATGTGTATCAAGAATGGTCGACCAACCAAAACACATCCAGCCAATTTGGTACAACTGTGGGAAGCACGGGAGTCAACATGGGCCAACATCCCTGTGGAATGCTTTTGACACCTTGTAGCGTCCATGCCCCGACAAATTAAGGCTGTTCTGAGGGAAAAGGGGGGTGCAACTCAATATTAGGAAGGTGTTCTTAATGATTTGTACACTTAGTGTATATTACATACAGTACAGTAATATGGAACAGGTAATATGATCATAAACACAGATCGTCAGACATTTTACTCCGCTGCTATGTTCTGATCATAGCACAGTACACTGGTCCTCATCCCCCTACTTAGGCTACACACTATCAGGATATCAGTGTCCCCCTTATCTGCATGACATGGGAGCCTTCTCTCTCTGTGTTAATCTACTTTTCAAGGAACAGGCTAAAAATACAGGGGCTGTGACACAGAGAGACAAGGAAGACAGATTCCAGACACACATCATATCTGTGCTGGCATTCACCAACGGGTTGTCAGGGACTCTGTCAAACACACACACACACACACACACACACACACCTCTGCTGGCACCACTGAGACCTGCAGATTAAATATAACTGCCAGTGTGTCATTGCAATTAAAACAAATGGGTTTGGCCCTATCAACAGTATTTAGGCCTAGATGCAGCTGTTTGCAATCTCATGACACAAATCTACACTGGCAACCAGTTGCTGTGAACAACCACGTCATTAAGCTGTGAACTACTCTGAACTAAACATCATAATTTGGATTATTTTGAAATCTAGTTCAATAAACCACTTTGCTATCATCACCATGACAAACACAAACAGTATCATTTCTAATGTGTAATACTGGGCCTGAATAGATTTAATCTGAATGTCCCTTTCCATTTCACAAACAGGCCCTCCAACCTGTTGTTTGTGTCATGATGACATGTCATTCCCCGGGCCAGTGATTCAGCATATCCAGTGACTCAAAACCAAACTATCTCAATGACGCTTGAGATGAGAGCCATGTATACAGAATTCAATGGGGGCCCATGTTCACACCAACAGCTATGCAGGATAGTTTGCCCATCACTGTATGTGGCTCTGGGTCTACTGACAGAGTACTAAGAAAGACATCCAATGCTACACACCCGGCCTAAAACATGGTAGGAACCAGGAGAGAGAAGGAAAAGGCAAACAGAGGGATTGAGAGACAGAGACAGAGGTAGATTACCTGTACTAGGCTGGGGTAACATTGGGCACCCTGGGGATAGACGGGCAGTCCGTAAGGCTGAAGAATCATTGTAGGAGAAGAGAGCATGGTGCATAGTCCGAAAACCACCAGGACAGAGGGAACGGTGGGGAGATGGGAGGACAATAGAGGGTGAAGGGGGAAAGGGAGAGAATGGTATGCTCAGAGGAGATGAAAAAAACAAGGCAGGAAAATCTAAGAAGTTTGAGTAGAATCCAAGTGATGAAAACACAGAAGGTCCAAGTGAATGAGAGGAAGAGCTGTAAAGTCAGAAGGATAACTGTCAACAGTCAACCTCTCAGCTTAAAACAATTAAAACAAACTCCCTGAACTAAGAAACAGTCAGCCTGTCTAGATAGGAAGACAGGAAGTGGCAGAGAAGTTAGAAATAACACTGCTGTGTGTCTGTCAGCCTGTCAGTTGGTCGGCCTGACAGACAGAAACACATGTAAAGGGTCCCGTTTCAGGGTGTTATAAATAGTCCCTCTCTCTCTCGCTCTTTCTCTCTGCCACCTCCACCCCCCCCCCCCCCCTCTCTCAATCTGTCAATTAGCCTATTACTAGGTACCATATGCACGCTCTTCTGTTGTGAGTGCACGTACAACATGTCGTTTGAGTGGGTGTGGTGGTTAGTAGGCTATCACTTTTCTAAAAGCATTAGCTACCCTTACAAAAATTAATGAATCAACACACTCAGACTGGTCCATTTGTTGTGTGTACATCTCTGCTCTCTGTCTCCCAGTAGCACTGACAGTGGTGGCTGTCGGAGATTTGTGACAGCTGGGTCTCTTACACTTACACTTACACACACACACACACACACACACACAGCCCCTACATAGGATCCCGGGCTAATACACATAACGTTACACGTTTTTTTTTTCGTTTTTTTTTCTAAACAATGTTCAATAACCAAACAGAGGCCTACACAACAGCTCACAAAATAATACATGGCATACCTAGGTGATCCAACGTTCATTCCGTGTAGTACACTAGACTAGATAGTTGTTTGAAAAGTTAGTTGTTCTTGTTCAGCAAGTAAACAGAAACGGTTTTAGTTTGACGAACAAAGCTGTAGTTGTAAAGTTGAACAACAGATGGAGGTATTTCACCAACTGCTGCTTTGAAGTGGTGTCGTCACATATTTTTGGGAAATGTAGTTCGCGGGATCCATATAAATATTGGAGAGCTCCAACTTGACTTCCTCTTTATCGTACTGGCCTGTGGGAGATAGGTAATAACGTATTATGCTCTTTAGTCTGTCTTGTTTTTCCATAGAAGTAGGGTCGCAATGTTGAGAAGTAATGTATTTATACGTTTAGTTGTGCAGTTCGGTTACACCGACCAACATCTTTTGTATATTTTTGGCTTAACTTCTGCCTTATTCGGTCATGTCAGTCGTCCACGCACTGTACAACGTGGTTAGCACGCTAACGTTAGCTAGCTAGTAAGAGTGAGCTAGCGCCGGCACGTTACTGTGCTGTAGTTATCTCTGCATCTTAAAAGCTTTACCCTTTATCAAACTACATTTACAATTTGAAGTTATGTAGGTTGGGAAACCAATTCCTTAATATAAATGTTATTTGACGCTAGTTAAATGGCTAACACGTTCCCACTTGGTTTCGCCAGCCAAATTACGGAGTACCACTATCGGAGCCTGTCAGTGAACCGACCCTGATCCATACAATTAAATTATATTTTGATAATAGCGTAACGGCCTTATTAAACATGTTAAGTATTAATGGGTGTATGACTTAAGATGGTCTGCAGAAAAGTTAACATGGGTTGGAATTCAGTATAATCACTTGTGTAATCGCAATGTTGGAACTGAACAGCCATATCAATTATTATATTCCTCAGGCACTTTGATCCACCATGCCCGTTGCCAGGAGTTGGGTTTGTCGCAAGACTTACGTCACACCCCGCCGCCCCTTCGAGAAGTCTCGTCTCGACCAGGAGCTTAAACTTATCGGTATGTGTGCAAATAGCAGGTTTTGGTTTATATTGCATCTGCTGGTCTCTAAATACCGTGTCATTTTTTTCATTAAATTAACTTTAATCTCTCAGGGGAGTATGGTCTGAGAAACAAGCGTGAGGTGTGGAGGGTGAAGTTCACCCTGGCCAAGATCCGCAAGGCCGCCAGAGAGCTGCTCACTCTGGATGAGAAGGACCCCAAGCGTCTTTTTGAAGGTACACCACAGCTAGATTGTTCTCTGAACTATATTTTGACTGTAGAAGTCCTTTGAGCTGTTAGCTAGTGCGATATCGGCCAATGATTTAAATATTCGATATTCAGATTGTCTGTGGTGTCAAGAATTCCTCGTGAATGAGGCCGTCAGTCAGATTTCCAGATGCCTTAAATCGGGAGTATTCAGATTTTACCTTAAAGAGGTCCAGATTACTGCTGGTTCTACCTGAATTAATTGCACCCACCTGGGGTTCCAGGTCTCAATCAGTCCCTAATTAGGGCCAGATTAACGGGCCCTACTTTGATCAGTGACTGAATTGCTGCATCCTGTCTCCTAGGTAATGCCCTGCTCAGGCGTCTGGTGAGGATCGGTGTGCTGGATGAGGGCAAGATGAAGCTCGATTACATCCTGGGCCTGAAGGTGGAGGACTTCTTGGAGAGGAGGCTCCAGACTCAGGTTTTCAAGTTGGGCCTTGCTAAGAGCATCCACCATGCCCGCGTTCTCATCCGCCAGAGGCACATCCGGTAAGCTGTTGATGTTCACTAGATGGCCATGCTAGAAAGGACAAGTCGATAGATCATTACATTGGTCTATTTTAAATAGGCTCTATGATGAACTTGAGTGGTTGTTAAACCATTTGTAACATGTACATTTCTAAAATTCTCTCGCCTATATTAACTGTTCAGGTAACTGAGGTGAAACTGCACAACTCACAAGTTACTTTCTCAATCCTTAGAGGGCCTCACAAACGATAGCTCACCCCTGGGTATGGTTTAACATTTCAGCAAGGTCAATTCGGTAACAAACCGTATACCTTGTCAATGACTGCCCAGGGCCAATCCTGCCCATCAAGAGTAGGCAAACCAGTTTCAGCAAGGTCAATGCAGTAACAGACTGTACCTCGTCTATAAGCCTGCCCAGAGCCAAGTGAGAGGCAGACTGCTACGGTCTTATTTGCTGACAGGTAATGTATGGAGGATTGCACCTCAAGCAGATGTGGACCAATGGTCACGGCAAACTGTCAAGTGTATTTGACTTGTCAGGCAATTGCATGGTCTTCAATTTAGTTTGGTTAGTACTTATCCTCATCAGGCAGGCCGATGATTACAATTAATATTCAGACTTCCTGTGGTGTCAAGAATTCCTCGTGAATGAGGCCTGTCATTGATGCCAAATTATTCCCATGTAGATGGTTATTTGTCTATGATATTAAGTGGGGAGGAACAAACCACTCATTGAGGTCTCCTTTCTCTCCAGTGTGCGCAAGCAGGTGGTCAACATCCCCTCCTTCGTGGTGCGCCTGGACAGCCAGAAGCACATTGACTTCTCCCTGCGTTCACCATACGGTGGCGGACGCCCCGGCCGTGTCAAGAGAAAGAATGCCAAGAAGGGCCAGGGTGGTGCTGGGGGAGCTGATGAGGAAGAGGAGGATTAAAATGGAGGCTGACTGACACTTCCTGTTTTTCAATAATAAAAACATTTGACCACAAATTTAAGTGATCATTTTTACTTGATATGTGGTGGAAACTAAGCTAGGTAAGGTCTCTGCACAATGATTGACTTCATGTAATGGCTACATTAATTTTGACTTTTGCTCAGTTGGCTATGGGAGTGACTAAACAGGTGTAGAGTAGACAAACTGAACTGCTTGCTTATGGACTGTTCCCAACAGTGGAGAGAAATAAATGAAAAGTAAACCTGGCTAACCATAACTTGACTAGAGACATGGTACCAGGTTGTGTGGGGCTATTAAGGAATTTAAGTAGATTGTAAGTGACTAGGCAATGGGATGAATAGTGACAAGTCAAGAGGACAAAAGGTGAATGCAGATCATCTATAGCTATTGGGGCGGCAGGTAGCCTAGTGGTTAGAGCGTTGGCCTGACTGCAGTTCTACGTTGTAACCGACCTAATGGCCACTGGCATGCCGGAGAAGTGTGCCCTTCATGGATGAATTCCGGTTTCAACTGTACTGGGCAGACTGCGTGTATGGCGTCATGTGGGCGAGCGGTTTGCTGATGTCAAGTTGTGAGCTGTGCCCCATGATGGTGGTGGGGTTATGGTATGGGCAGGCATAAACTGGAAAAATGAACTCAATTGCATTTTATACATGGCAATTTGAATGCACAGATATCATGAGGCCCATTGTGTTCAGTGTATTTCCATCAGGATCCAACATAAGCTTGTTTTATGCCATTGTAACCAATGTTAAACATTTCATATTATGGATATTTGTTCCTTGCATCCATAGCCGTCTGAATGAGTTTACATTTCTCCAGCCCCATAAAGGAGTGGGGGGATGACTGCTTTATCATTTTTACTGCAGATTGGCCTACATTTCAAGTGTCAAATTTATGAATCGTCAATCTAACTAGGCTGTATGATAAAACATGCATTTTACCTACATTTCTTCCCCATGAATCCACAATCTTATTGGAGTGTTATGGCAGACAAAGCACTTAGCCTGTGCTATTTGCTTATTCTTGAGACAGCCTACAGGGAGGTCAGATCTGGTAGTGTGGTGCCGGGACAACCTCAGCAAGACAAAGGAGCTGATCGTGGACTACAGGAAATGGAGGGCCGAGCATTCCCCCGTGCACATTGTTTTGGAGCAGGTCGAGAGCTTCAAGTTCCTTGGTGTCTACACACGTTGAAAAGGGCAGAACACCTCAGGTTGAAGAGATTTAGCATGGGCCCTCAGAACCTCAAAAAGTCCTACAGCTGCACCATTGAGAGCCTCTTGACTGGCTGCATCACCACTTGGTATGGGAACTGCTCAGCATCCAACTGCAAGGCGCTCGAGAGTAGTGCTTATGGCCCAGTACATAACTTGGGCTGAGCTCCCTGCCATCCAGGACCTCTAACCCAGGCGGTGTCAGAAGGCCCTAAAAATTAAGACTCCAGCCACCCAAGACAGTTCTGATAACATGGAGAACTGATGCACCAAGTCTGGAACCAACATGACACTGCACAGCTCCTACCCACCTGCTAGTTAACCAATTATTGTTTTTACCTTTAACTAGGCAAGTCAGTTAAGAACAAATTCTTATTTTCAATGACGTCCTAGGAACAGCAGGTTAACTGCCTTGTTCAGGGGCAGAACAGATTTGTACCTTGTCAGCTCTGGAATTCAAACTTGCAACCTTTCAACGCTACTGGTGACAAGCATGTGTCATTTTTTTTAGACATGTTAGGATGTGCATCTCTGTTCAAAGGATGTAGCTAAACTTCTAGAGTAAATGTACTCACGTTTAAAATCAGGCCGACATTCAATATAGTTAACAATCCCTGGAACAAATATTCAAGCACAGTGATGATTTGGTAAATCCCATTTCCTACTACCGCAACAACGTGTCAATCACAACCAAAACCCCGCCCATGGACACTGCCCACTCCATAAATGAAGGCAGTACACTTAAAAAAGAATCAATCATTCTGCTTGAAATGGTTTGGAATTTTACATTAATATAGAGAACCCATTGATTCTTGAGGAATATTACTTAATTTATCATAAGCTTTGTTCAGCTGTCATACCCAATGATACAGTATACACTGAACAGAAATATAAATCAATATGTAAAGTGTTGGTCCCGTGTTTCATGAGCTGAAATAAAAGATCCCTGAAATGTTCCAAAATGCTTTTCTATCAAATTTTGTGCACACAGTTGTTTATATCCGTTAGTGAGCATTTCTCCTTTACCAAGAAAATACATCCATCTGACAGTTGTGGCATATCAAGAAGCTAATTAAACAACTTTATCGTAACACTGGTGCGGAGTGTGCAACTGGCATGCTGACTGCAGAAATGTTCAATTGAGCTTTTGCCGGAGAATTGAATGTTCATTTCTCTACCATAAGCTGCCTCCAACATAGATTTATAGAATTTGGCAGTATGTCCAACAGGCCTCACAACCGCAGACCACATGTTGCCAGGCCAGCCCAGGACCTCACCAGCGGGATTGTCTGAGACCAGCTCATTAAACTTTTTTGTTTGTTGCAAACCTTAGACTTTCTGCACAAACTGTTAGAAACCGTCTCAGGGAAGATCATCTGCGTGCTTCATGATGTATAATAGGCCTATCTGCTCTGCTCTGAAGGTTCATTGTAAGTGAAATGTGTGTGGGTGTTATTGTTGCTGTAGGTCCTCCAGTGAAGCAAGAGCAGCTGGCGGTGAGACATTAGTGATGGGGGGGAAGAAATCCATGCAGTTACATACCGAGATATTATTTTTGACGATATGTTGTATCGTTTTGACAATATCGCAATGATTTTTTTGCACTGGTTGGCTGTATCTGCAACACAACTCCAGTATTTTTTCTTCATAACTTATTTTTAAATCCGGAGCCGATTTGTTTTCAGCACTTACTTCCATGACTGATTACAACTTGTGTTCTCAATGGCGGTCCCTTTGCAGCAGACATATGGTGAGAAGTACGTTTGGAACATTGAATCGCAAAAAAATCACATTATCGAATTGCAATACATATTGTATCAGCTCCAAAGTATCGATATAATATCTTATCGTGAGGTCCCTGGCAATTCCCAGCCCTAAGAGACATTATTCAAAATGTACAAATTATATACAGTTGAAGACAGAACCTTACATACACTTAGGTTGGGGTTATTAAAACTCGTTTTTCAACCACTCCACAATTTTCTTGTTAACAAACTATAGTTTTGGCAAGTCGGTTAGGACATCTACTTTGTGCAAGTCATTTTTCCAACAATTGTTTTCAGACAGATTATTTCACTTATAATTCACTGTATCAGAATTCCAGTGGGTCAGAAGTTTACATACACTAAGTTGACTGTGCCTTTAAGCAGCTTGGAAAATTCCAGAAAATGATGTCATGGCTTTAGAAGTTTCTGATAGGCTAATTCACAATATTTGAGTCAATTGGTGGTGTACCTGTGGATGTATTTCAAGGCCTACCTTCAAACTCAGTGCCTCTTTGCTTGACATCATGGGAAAATCAAAAAAAATCAGCCAAGACCCCAGAAAAAAAATTGTAGACCTCCACAAGTCTGGTTCATCCTTGGGAGAAATTTCCAAACGCCTGAAGATACCACGTTCACCTGTACAAACAATAGTCCCCAAGTATAAACACCATGGGACCACGCAGCCGTCATACCGCTTAGGAATGAGACACGTTCTGTCTCCTAGAGATGAACATACTTTGGTGCGAAAAGTGGAAATCAATCCCAGAACAACAGCAAGCAAAGGACCTTGTGAAGATGCTGGAGGAAACAGGTACAAAAGTATCTATATCCACAGTAAATTGAGTCCTATATCGACATAACCTGAAAGGCCGCTCAGCAAGAAAGAAGCCACTGCTCCAAAACCGCCATAAAAAAAGCCAGTCTACCATTAGCAACTGCACATGGGAGGACATTTTTTGGAGAAATGTCCTCTGGTCTGATGAAACAAAAATAGAACTGTTTGGCCATAATGACCATTGTTATGTTTGGAGGAAAAAGTTGGAGGCTTGCACGCTGAAGAACACCATCCAAACCGTGAAGCACGGGGGTGGCAGCATCGTGTTTTGGGGGTGCTTTGCTGCAGGAGGGACTGGTGCACTTCACAAAATAGATGGCATTGTGAGGTAGGAAAATGATGTGGATATATTGAAGCAACATCTCAAGACATCAGTTAAAGCTTGGTCGCAAACGGGTCTTCCAAATGTACAATGACCCCAAGCATACTTCCAAAGTTGTGGCAAATGGCTTAAGGACAACAAAGTCAAGGTATTGGAGTGACCATCACAAAGCCCTGACCTCAATCCCATAGAACATTTGTGGGCAGAACTGAAAAATCGTGTGCGAGCAAGGAGGCCTACAAACCTGACTCAGTTACACCAGCTCTGTCAGGAGGAATGGGCAAAAATTCACCCAACTTATTGTGGGAAGCTTGTGGAAGGCTATCTGAAATGTTTGACCCAAGTTAAACAATTTAAAGGCAATGTTACCAAATACTAATTGAGTGTATGTAAACTTCTGGCCCACTGGGAATGTGATGAAAGAAATAAAAGCTGAAAAATCATTCTCTCTACTATTATTCTGGCATTTCACATTCTTAAAATAAAGTGGTGATCCTAACTGACCTAAGACAGGGAATTTTTACTAGGATTAAATGTCAGGAATTGTGAAAAACTAAGTTTAAATGTATTTGGCTAAGGTGTATGTAAACTTCTGTATGTGACATATACAGAACTTAACTATATGCACTTGTTAATGCATACACAATCACCTCACATATAGGTTACGTTTTCCCAGGGCTTTCAGCAATATCTAAAAGGCCTCGGTTCCACACATTTCTACTGCATTGGGCTAAATGAGGGTCACATAGTGTTTCTTGGTAGTCTTAAACAAATCTCCTTTGAAACTAAAATACACACCTCATACACATGGTAATGGGCTTAAAAAACAAAGACCCTGTACCATGTCACGTAGGAGTTGAAATGTATTACATTCTGACATTGCATGCCATTATGTTATTTTTATTTAAATTAATTCTGAAAAATATGAATAACATTCCAGGGCTACTGTTGTAGTTAATTATGTTGCCTTCACATTCACAACATGGCCCTGTGACCCCTGTCTTTGCAGGACACTTTGGCGGTGGTGTCCAGTCCTACTTCATGTTCCTGCGCTTCCTGGTGGTGCTCAACTTCCTGTTGTTTTTGCTGATTGCTGGGTTCGTCCTCATCCCCAGTATCATGTTCAGATCCACCAGCACCAGTAACATGACAGTGGACAGCACTGGTAAGGCCAGCATTGGAGGATGCATTTTCAAACCAGGCCTATGATTGGTTAAAGGGTCATGGCATTGGAGTGACATTCACCATCTCTATTCCAGTCCAGTCTATTAACATTATTCTGTGTATCTCCAATATAAAACAATATCTTCTCACTGTTCCCTGTAGCAGTATCATAGCAACAGATCTGCCTTAAGAGGATGGGCTTTTAATTGAGGGATTAAAACTGCAAATATTGCAGCAGTTGTTACTGGTATTCTCTCACGGGTTTGAGAATGGAGTCCCTAACAAATTAGCAGATCATGGAACTGAGGTATTCGGTGCCAAGGCTGCGGTGGGAAACATGATCAAATGTGACCTTGGCTTATCTTCAAACAGCTGAGAATATGTGTGGTGTGTGTGTGTCTGTCTCAGGTCTAGAGGAGTGTAGGGTCTATGATCCAAATCTTCAAGGTCTGGTGGTGTTTTACCAGTACTTCCTGTACTTACTCTCTGGAACGGTGAGAAAACACAACATGTGTAATCTAGTCCTAGTCACTGGTTATAGATATACTGAATACAGCAGAGAACAATACTTTTCTGAAGATCATTATGCAAAACCATGCAGCTCTGTTTTAAGTGGCCTTTGCCTTTCACACACTTTTGTCTGTCTGTCTGCCTGCCTGTGTATGCTGGTGATTCTCGGCTCCACCTCTACGCAGACGACACCGTTCTGTATACATCTGGCCCTTCTTTGGATGCTGTGCTAACAAACCTCAAAACGAGCTTCAACGCCATACAACACTCCTTCCGTGGCCTCCAACTGCTTTTAAATGCTAAGTACATGCTCTTCAACCGATTGCTGCCCACATCCTCGCTCCCGACTAGCATCACTACTCTGGACGGTTCAGACCTAGAATATGTGGACAACTACAAATACCTAGGTGTCTGTTTAGACTGTAAACTCTCCTTCCAGACTCACATTAAGCATCTCCAATCCAAAATTACATCTAGAATCGGCTTCCTATTTCGCAACAAAGCCTCCTTCACTCATGCCGCCAAACAAACCCTCATAAAACTGACTATCCCACCGATCCTTGACTTCGGCGATGTCATTTACAAAATAGCCCCCAACACTCACTCTACTCAGAAAACTGGATGTAGTCTATCACAGTGCCATCTGTTTTATCACTAAAGCCCCATATACTACCCACCACTGCGACCTGTATGCTCTCGTTGGCTGGCCCTCACAACATATCCGTCGCCAAACCCACTGGCTCCAGGTCATCTATAAGTCTTTGCTAGGTAAAGCCCCACCTTATCTCAGCTCACTGGTCACCATAGCAACACCCGCCCATAGCACACATATTTCACTGGTCATCCCCAAAGCCAACACTTCCTTTGGCCGCCTTTCCTTCCAGTTGTCTGCTGCCAATGACTGGAACGAATTGCAGAAATCTTATATATATATATATATATATATATATATATATATACTGCTCAAAAAAGTAAAGGGAACACTTAAACAACACAGTGTAACTCCAAGTCAATCACACTTCTTTGAAATCAAACTGTCCACTTAGGAAGCAACACTGATTGCCAATACATTTCACATGCTGTTGTGGTCAGAAACAGACTCCATGAGGGTGGTATGAGGGCCCGACATCCACAGGTGGAGGTTGTGCTTGCAGCCCAACACCGTGCAGGACGTTTGGCATTTGCCAGAGAACACCAAGATTGGCAAATGAAAGCAGGTTCACACTGAGCACATGTGACAGACGTGACAGTCTGGAGACGCCGTGGAGAACGTTCTGCTGCCTGCAACATCCTCCAGCATGACCGGTTTGGCGGTGGGTCAGTCATGGTGTGGGGTGGCATTTCTTTGGGGGGCCGCACAGCCCTCCATGTGCTCGCCAGCCTGACTGCCATTAGGTACCGAGATGAGATCCTCAGACCCCTTGTGAGACCATATGCTGGTGCGGTTGGCCCTGGGTTCCTCCTAATGCAAGACAATGCTAGACCTCGTGGCTGGAGTGTGTCAGCAGTTCCTGCAAGAAGGCATTGATGCTATAGACTGGCCCGCCCGTTCCCCAGACCTGAATCCAATTGAGCACATCTGGGACATCATGTCTCGCTCCATCCACCAACGCCACGTTGCACCACAGACTGTCCAGGAGTTGGCGGATGCTTTAGTCCAGCTCTGGGAGGAGATCCCTCAGGAGACCATCCGCCACCTCATCAGGAGCATGCCCAGGCGTTGTAGGGAGGTCATACAGGCACGTGGAGGCCACACACACTACGGAGACTCATTTTTTAAATGTTTTTATTTTACCCCTTTTTTCTCCCCAATTTCGTGGTATCCAATTGTTGTAGTAGCTACTATCTTGTCTCATTGCTACAACTCCCGTACGGGCTTGGGAGAGACGAAGGCTGAATGTCATGCGTCCTCCGATACACAACCCAACCAGCCGTACTGCTTCTTAACACAGCGCGCATCCAACCCGGAAGCCAGCTGCACCAATGTGTCGGAGGCTACACCGTGCACCTGGCAACCTTGGCTAGCGCGCACTGCGCCCGGCCCGCCACAGGAGTCGCTGGTGCGCGATGAGACAAGGAGATCCCTACCGACCAATCCCTCCCTAACCCGGACGACGCTAGGCCAATTGTGCGTCGCCCCACGGACCTCCCGGTCGCGGCCGGTTACGACAGAGCCTGGGCGCGAACCCAGGGACTCTGATGGCACAGCTGGCGCTGCAGTACAGCACCCTTAACCACTGTGCCACCCGGGAGGCCCTGGAGCCTCATTTTGACTTGTTTTAAGGACATTACATCAAAGTTGGATCAGCCTGTAGTGTGGTTTTCCACTTTAATTTAGAGTGTGACTCCAAATCCAGACCTCCATGGGTTGATAAATTTGATTTCCATTGATAATTTTTGTGTGATTTTGTTGTCAGCACATTCAACTATGTTTAAAAAAAAAAGTATTTAATAATAATATTTCATTCATTCAGATCTAGGATGTGTTATTTTAGTGTTCCCTTTATTTTTTTGAGCAGTGTGTATATATATATTATTATTATTATTATTATATATGATTTTTTAAAACAATTTTTACCTTTATTTAACTAAGGCAAGTCAGTTAGGAACAAATTCTTATTTTCAATGACGGTCTAGGAACAGTGGGTTAACTGCCTGTTCAGGGGCAGAACGACATCTCCCTCAGTAACTTTAAGCATCAGCTGTCTGAGCAGCTTACCGATCACTGTGCCTGTACACAGCCAATCTGTAAATAGCACACCTCATCCCCATATTAATATTTACCCCTCTTTCTCTTTTGCACCCCAGTATCTCTACTTGCACATCATCTGCACATCTATCACTCCAGTATTAATGCTAAATTGTAATTATTTTCACCTCTAGGTCCTATTTATTGCCTACCTCCCTACTCTTCTACATTTGCACACACTGTACATCTATTTTTATTTGATGTTGTGTTATTGACTGTATGTTTGTTTGTAACTCTGTGTTGTTGTTTTTTGTTGCACTTCCTTTATCTTGTCCAGGTCGCAGTTGTAAATGAGAACTTGTTCTCAACTGGCCAACCTGTTTTAATAAAGGTGAAATAAAAAAATAACGTACAGTCTGTCTGCTTGTGGGTTTGTGTCATTTTGTGAGTTTATGCCAAGTCTGGTACACTTCTAGTCTAGTAGGCTCCACTCTCACCACTTCCCACCCTCCACCTATCTCCCTCTCCCAGGGTTTCATGGAGTACTCCTACATGTACTATGGTTACTATAACAACACTGTGGCAGAGCAGTGGCTTCCACTACAACCTGCCCCTGGCCTACCTCCTCACCTCCGTCTTCTACTTCGCCTTCTGTCTCATCTGCATCATCGCATGGTACCTTCTGGAATGCCCTACACTTCCATCTGCATAGAAATAAAATGGATAGAATGGACATTAACCCTAATGACTTACTGACCCCCCCCACCACCACCACTCTGATTGGTCCCTTATACAGCATGGGGAGTGCACTTCGCATTGCTGTGGCAACAGGCAGAGGTGCTGCCGGCAGTTACAGCAAGATGGTGTTCACTGGCTGGGACTACGGTTGCCAGGGAGACCTGGCCACCAAACTCAAACAGAAAAGCATCCACTACCAGCTACAGGTAGGAGCTGTGCCTCTTACTGCAGGGTCACTGAAGATGCACTCCTCTTTCCTCCCCTCTAATTTCTCTGTATGATCTCTCCCCTCTATTCTTCCCATCTCCACTCTCTCTCCCCTCCTCTATCTGTCTCCTCCCTCTGTCAGGTGGACCTGGAGGCTACAGAAAAAGGCTTTGTCTCTAACCTTAGGTCAGACAGTGGGTCTGTGTTCTCTACGCATCAAACTCATGCTCGTCTCCCTCGGTCCTCATAGGAGGAGCTTTCTTTGGCATTTTCAAGGCTACTGTCTTTAGCCAGGTAAGTCAAACACACAAAGAAACCAAACAAAAACTAATGATTGAATGTTTGTCCTTTCATCCTCTCCATGTCATATTGAGTAGGTACAGGGAGGTGGGTAACTCAACAAATCTGCATAGACTCATATGGTCAGCATGGGTTATTTCCATGTGTTCAGATTCCTGTACATAACATTCTGACTGTGTTTGTTGCATAAACATTGCTCTCCTCTGTCTCCCTGTCCTGATATTGTGGTGCTGTGTTACGTAGCAGCTCTAGCCGCAGTCTATGGAAAGAGTGTTGATCTGCTAAAAGCCCAGCTTAAACTGGTAAGTGATGGATGGGGAGAAGTCCTACATGACATGATACAAAAAATATATGTTTGAAACAAAACCAAGTCTATGGCCCATACTCAAGCTTAACCTTGTATAACAGTGTGTTCAACTCTAACAGGAGGGACGTGATAAGCAGCTCCTGGTCAAGCAGAATGAAGAGCTGAGTAGAGAGATGGGGGTTCCAACATTTGACACTGGTGCAGCAAACTGACTCAGACACCAGGCTCAAACCCACGGCCCATATCCCAGCGCAAGGCACTTCTTGCAGATTTGAAAGGCTTAGGTAGGTTTTGCATGTGGCAATAGCACAAAGCACATATCTACACCTTCACAAATCACTTTACAATTGTCACTCTCTAGTGTACGATAGCTACATTTGAGGCAAAGTTGTACTTATTATGATTGAGTGGTGGTTGTCTCACCTAGCTACGGTATCTTAAGATGAATGAACCAACTGTAAATCCATCTGGATAAGAGCTTCTGCTAAATGACTAATCTAAATAATATAATTTAGTTTGTCTATTTCTCTCTCATAATACCTGTAACATCAATTGCCATGTTCATTGCCTTTGCATTCTCTTCCTCACCTCTTGCCTAAACATCAGACTGTGACCGCGTTTACACAATGGTTATTCCGTGTGAAAGAAGTCGCCCTAAAAAAGAGGCAAGAGTCTCTACAAGCCAGAATGTTGAATACAATTATATTTACACTTATCGGTTGTCCGTCCTTTTGACGGTAGGAAGTGGAGATAAAATATCCACAGGAAAGACTTTTTGCCGCGACGGTAGGTTCTGTCGCTTGTATTTTCAATCTCCAGAGGCATTGTTGCACATTATGTAAACAGTAGCCGAACATTGTCGACCGAAGCACGTTCCCTCGCAGTCAGCTGGGTGTGATTTGTGGAACGTTCCAACAGGAATCTGTTCCAAAAAGTTCGTAAATAACAAGGTTGCCAGCAAACAACAGATACAAAATTGTATAGCGGCAGAATAAGATACCGGGTAGGAAGTGGGCTATTTCATTTAGTTTCTAACTCACCACGTTTATTCCGAAAAATGTCTGTCCTCACTCTGGTAGCCTATGGACAAACATTAAGAATAAGCTACGTGGTGAGTTGATGCCTATTCGGCAGCTAGTTAAATAGGTGAATTTATCATGCTACGTTGAAAACAACATTATACTTTACGAAGTTTTTGGAACAGATTCCTGTTGGAACGTTCCACAAATTGTACCCACCCATCAGCTAGAAGTGCTTGTGAAATTTGCCAGTTGATTGTGTGGGACATCGTTCGGTCTGTGATTCAGTTAAGCTCGGCCATTACTTGCATATTGTGCAAGTGTTTGTCATGTGCGAATTGTGCCAGTACTGAAAATACAAACGAATATGCAGACCAGTCCAGTGTATTGAAAGTTAGGTTAACACTTCCCTGTTGATATTTTGCCTGTTTTACTTCCCAAAATAAGAACACAATCAGCGGACAACAGGTAAAGCAAGTTGAAATAAAGATTATTCAACATTCGGACTTGTAATGGGACTGCTCGGGAATGCTGAACCTACATGTTCGATACAAGAGTGTAAGTCTTTCACTCTCGGATTCCAAAAGAGGATACCTCTACCCCACCTTTATAACATTAAATGTGTTTATTTTTCTAAATTGATTTAAATATTGTTTACATATATGTTTAATGTTCTTCAGTTTAACAAGTTCTCTCTCTCATATATATATATATATATATATATATATATATATATATATATATATATATATATATATATATATATCAGTATCTTGTGTATGTAGATCTCTGAAATAAATACAAAATTATAAGGAACAAAATGCTATTATTATTATTTCTGTCATGTGCAACGTGCGCCCCCTGCTGACCCGTGAGAGAACTTCTACAAAATCGATTTAGTTACGTAGACGTTATGACGTAATATTTTCGGGTGTATGTTTCCGGTTGTGGTTGAATAGCTCTTTTGTTGCTTGTTTACCTTTCAGATGTGTTAAATATATTTTCTTTGGTTTTATGCAAATATTTTATTCAGTCGGTAACAGCTGTACAAAACCCAGTGTCAGAATTACATCTCTGCGATTGAAATAGCTGTTAAAATGTTGTTGTTTTTACAGGAAATAGGTTAAGGCTAGCTAACGTTAGCTAGCTAGCGAACTGGAGTTACAGTAGAGATTGACTGAATTGCAAACAACAGAAGTCGGGTATGTTACGTTTTTGACACATTTTTATTTAACTGTACAAGCCCTGGTCAAAACAAACACTCAACTTCAGAAGAAAAATGAATATTCTACCAAAAAAGAGCTGGCATGTTCGCAACAAGGACAACGTCGCGCGCGTGCGCCGGGACGAGGCACAAGCCGCAGAAGAGGAGCGAGAGGTCCAACGCCGTGTGGAGCGAGCAGAGCAGGAGGTAACCATAGCAACGTTGCTTCCCCAAATTGATACATTCCTCATAATTGATTTAGCATGGTCTGAAGTGACAACCAAACTTTGTGTGATACGATGTATGACAGGTGCGATTTTTTAAAGAGAAGCGATGTAAGAGGCATTGTTATAATAGTATCAAGTCATAAAAGTGCATATAATGTGTATATATACTTCATTATTGCAATTGAATGTTATGTAGGTAAGTAACCTCTTTGCTGTAGGCGCGAACAGAGCACCTGAGACAGAAGTCACGAGCTGCACTTCAACAGTCTGGAGCATGGAAGGATGAAGGAGAGGGAGGTGAGAGAGGAGGGGAGGGGAGTGGAGGAGTGGTGGAACACCTCAATCTATTTCCTCTGGAGGAGTCATCTGAGAAGAAAGGAAATGCAGAGTACCTCAAAGACCAGAAAGATGAAAAGGTGACCTTCCTGTCATTCTGTTATGCTTTTCCCCCTTCACCTGTGTAGAAATCAAGTTTCTTTGTGCACATGGCTACTGTTTTTTTCATCACGCTCTAGGTAACACACTTCAAAGCTTTTCTCCAGTGGATCTAGCCAGCCAATGACAGTGCCTGGTTTATTTAGTCCAGAGACATTTCTAAACAGAGATTGGCCAATTCAGTTTAAGATTTTGAATGTAAATGGGTACCATGTTGGCAATTGAGAATGCATATTGGAATTTAAATATCATGGAGTGTTCGGTGCTAATATGGAAGATTTTTGAACAGATTTAATGGACTGATCCTTCAATGGAAGGATCAGAGAATGATCTGTGAATAAATGTATTGAACTTTCCAAATTGTAATAGCTGGTCCTGATTCCTCCCGTCACAGATCATTACTTTGAATGATAATATTCTACTTATTCTAATGCTATGGTGATTCTGTTTTTTTAGGAGCGCGAGGAGCGTGCTATTGGTCTGCTAGTGTCCCTAGGCCCCCAACCTGGGACAGAGGTAACTCCATGGTACATGAAAACAGGCCAGGAAGAAGAGAAAGGCGAAGAAAAGGAGAAAGAGAAAGACAACAAAGGAAAGAGACTGCCACTCAGTCAAGAGGAGAAGGAGAAGAGAGACAGACGACTGAAAGACATGCTGGACCCCTTGAAAGAGATGAAGAAAGCACTGGCGGTGAAGGATAGAAAAGAACAGAAGAGTAAGAAGAAGGAGAAGAGGGATAGAGGGGAGAGGAGAAGCAGTGGTGGAGAAAGGTGAGAAGTTTGAGTCTTTATCAAGACTAGGTGTCTTGTCTGTATGTCTGGGGGTGTTTTGTGTTTCTTTGATCAATCATAAGACCAATTAGCTTTGACCTAAAGGGGCAATCAGCAGTTGCTACATACATTTTTAGAATTCTAAATTAATGATGTGTACCAAATCATTCTTGAAGAATATAAGTTATAAATGCCTCATTAGCTTAGTTTAACTGTCATACCGCATCAGAACTCTGTTTGCAAACCAAGTATATGTAAACAAATACTATATTGCCCCAACTTTGTTATAACTATAATTTTGTGTATGGTCAGTCCTTGCATCCATAGCTCTGTCTATAATTTTGTGTATGGTCAGTCCTTGCATCCATAGCTCTGTCTATAATTTGAGTGGTTACATTTCTGTCTATAATTTTGTGTATGGTCAGTCCTTGCATCCATAGCTCTGTCTATAATTTTGTGTATGGTCAGTCCTTGCATCCATAGCTCTGTCTATAATTTGAGTGGTTACATTTCTTCAGCTTTTTACCGAAAAGGGCAGGGTGGCTCTTTGTTATTGTTGCAACTTCACTTGGATGCATATCCAAGAGACCAAGTACACAGAGCCAAGTGTACTAGAGCACAACCAAGTGTACTGAGCCTCTGGATAAACATGTATGGTTGATGGTAACCACCTCTTCTCTCTTTTCTAGCTCTATTGAAAGGTTGCGAGCGGAGCGACTGCAGAGAGAGGCGGAGGAGAAGAGGAGAGCCCAGGCTCTGCTGGACCAGAAGAATGGAACAGGGAAAGAGAAGGCGCAACCAAGGGAGACAGAGGAGAGGGAAATGCCGTACAACAGTGCTTATTTCCCAGAGCTGGCCCGCAAGAGACAGAGGAAAGACCGCAATGCCTGGAGAGATGGCATCTTTTGAAGTCATACATCATGCAGTCTCATTGTTTGGGCAACGGACAGAGAACATTGAGGCATTCAAGATACATTTATTAGTATGTGAAAGACGCCGAAGACTTCGACAAGGACTAGAGAGCCTGGAAGGTTATTCAGTTGTATCCTAAGCAGACTTATTAATGTTTGTTGTCATTGAATGAACAATGCTATTTCTAATGAGGTAGAAAAAGAAAGGAAACCAATCAAGAGATTTGGGACAGCTGAGTGTAGTGTTGGAGTCTGTCTGGCACCCTGCTCAAGTGTGAGACAATACAGAGATCATTTTGCTCCACAACACAAGACCACTGTTCAAGTTGGAGTGTGTTGGATGTTTTACTATTGATGGCAACATTGTGTCAATTCAAGTCTGTCAAGTCTTTTTTGTTTCTGATAATAGCATGTGCCAATTTAGGAGGTGTGTGTGTATATGGATCTGTTATATTTCACTATCTGATGTAGACAGAGTTTAGGGTGGTTGGCCCAACTATTATTGCACATTTTCCATTTCAATGAATTCAATAAAAATGTTAGGCCTGCCAAATAACAAAATCATGTTTTCTCCGTTATTTAGCTTATTTTATACATACCCCATATCCATGCACCACCCGAATGATTAACCTAAAACATTTGAATATAGCATTCCAATAGATTGTGCTACAAAACAGAGTTGCAGCGGTATAATACATTCATCTGTCTAGCAGGTGCATACAGACGCACAGCACCGCGAAATAAAACGGGCCCGAGACAGTAGAGTGTAGAAGCGAGACAGACGCACTCGTATGAAACCACGGGCGAACCATGATAATGCAAGCTCACTTTTGTCTGACGTAGCCGATGTTTAACGGGAGATAAATACTACAGTCGCCCTCATACTGGTGTCGGAGGGGAAAGAGCCGAAACGGGGAAAAATAGCGGATGGTTTGACCTCATTGGGGTTATTTGTTGTTTTCGTCGCCGTTTTTGTGGAGACCACTGATGTAACGGTTCTGGATTTGATGGGTTGGGTTGGCAGGACGGGATGCACAAAAGAGCGTCTCTTACACGGTGTTTAGTAGCGGACTAGGAGAGGGGGATCAAACGGAGGAGGGGAAGAGGGGAACACAACAACAAGGAGACGTTCTTTATTAGCGGGGGAAGACAGCGCCAGATCAGTATACGGTAGCGGAGAGAAGGAGAAGACCGAAAGCGTCGCTCGAATGATTGTGCCGTGGTGGATCCCGCGACGATGCGACGACACTGCTGGGTGATAGTGCTGGCGGGGATGTTGTCGTACTTCAACCCGGAGAGAGCCCTTGGAGCCCCGCAGAGAGAAGGTGAGTGGTGTTGGTGAGCTGGAATGATATTGATGCTGGGAGAAAGAAGAGAGGGGAGGTGGGAGAGGGGATAGATGAGAGGGTTATGAATAGGTACTCGGAAATATTACGGCCAAAACACACTGACACAGCCTCAACAATAATACGATATATTGTATCTTTCTAAACTGATATGATTAGGCTATGGTAGGCAATATGCCTTTATAACACTGGGGAGGAAATCAGAAAGACAATGGCCACATTATTATCATCAAGTAGCCAGGAGAATTCGGTAGGATCTGCGACCCTATTTCGGTGATATTTATCAATAGCCTCGATGGCATGTCAAAACGGAAATTCGCCCAATGAATATTAAATTAATCGCCACTGTATTATTCATGTGCATATCAAATCTATATTGTCCCACTTGGGTTTAATGATACAAATCTTTGAATTTCCATTTAAAATCCACAAAATCCGTTTTATTTTGTCCTCCTTTTATTGGGCATCGCAGTGTTTTGTTTGTGTATTGTCGTTTGCAGTCATGGTGTTCTGGTGTATTGTTTTGATAAGAGCCGTAAACTGGAGCTGGTGGAATAGGCCCCTGCTATTTGTACCTATTTATATGCAGTGTATGTCTGGACAGCTGTCTAGGGATAGAATAATATAATTGCCCAGGAATTGTGCATCTATACTGCCGATGGATAGGCTACATAAAATATTATTGTATTCTAAAATAGACGTATGTGAAAGAGTTTGGATTTCACATAGGCCAACATGTTTTTCCTATTTTAACAGTTTCCAATGTAATTCTACTGCCAGGCCATAGGCTTGCATAGGCTGCAGTCCAGTCCAGTACATAAGTCAACGAAATTATTACACATTTATGATGAGCCAATAATTCATGTATCTTTCTCAAATTCATACTCATGATTTTTAATAGCTTTTCTTACTTAGAATTTACACGTCACTCTTGAATGTGTTAGAATAACATGGACCATTATGTTTTTAGGCCTTCGTTGAGGTTTGAGTGTTTTTCTCATAAAACAGCTGTTGGAGGATGGAATCATACAACATATGAGCTCAAAACATCCTTAATGCTAATTACAATGTTCAATGTTCGATGATGTTATTTATATATTTTAAAGCAGTGCTCAAAGTGCTTCATAAATATATTTTTACAGGTAACTTGCATTTTCCACTCATGAATGATATATTCCAAAAAAAATATTCCATTGATCAGAAAAGCCTATTTGTGATTGGATTCCCTTTCAGTGTGTTATTGGACGTCTCTGTAAGATTTGTGTCTAGAGGGAGAGGCAGAGGAGAGGATGTGCCAAAATGGTTCATCACAGTTAAGCTTACACATTGATCTACCAATAGGGTAAACATCAATTAAAGCCTTTTGTTTGGACTATTATTGGACTGTTGATGCATCTTCACGCCATGCTTTCAGTAATCAATGAGCTCATGAAATGGATGGGGAAACGTACAGTTGGTTTTGCATTATTCATTACTGTGTCGTAATAGTGAGTCAATATCTAGAAGTAGTGATGAATACAGGGCATGATGGAATAGGATGAGCAGGGGAGAACAGAGTAGCTCTAGTACTTGCGTTTTCTGGTTCCAATGACACTGAAAATGCTCACACTGTGGTTGATATTCATAAGTACTGTACTGAATTGGCACTTGACCTGCAAGTGTATTGACAAGTATGTGTACTCAGAGGTTCACCTTCTGGAGTTGGAGAAGTGTTTTTGTAAAATTGTATATGAGGAAAAACAAATAATATTGACAACAAGTTCATCTAGAAATATGCATTTTTGATTGTGGCGATGCTGGTTTTGATTTGAGGGTTTAATATTTAAAGATACAACAAACAAGTAGTAGCCTACTGTTGTGAAGGGTTTTTAACCACCCTGCCCTCCCCCTTCTCTTTTTCACAGATGGTTCGCTCCTCACAAACGGCCAAGTTGAGGTACAAATATATAAAAAAACGCCCCAAACTCCTCCTTCTCACCTAGGTAGCCAACCTCCCTGATTTGAGTGATTATTTTCCAATTTTCCAACCCTCCCCCGGTAGCAATTTCCCCAAAATGACAACGCCACCCCTCCCTGCTTTTCAACTGTGTTTCCTGGAAGGAATGTTGTTTTTTTGGTACCCCCCTCCCTCCTCCCCCTCTTTCCTAACTGGAATGGTAGACTTCCCTGATTTTAACTTTAATTCTGATCTCTCCTCTCTTTTATTGATTCCGAAGATGGTTTCCTGACTTTCCTCCAAAGTTGATTTCCTTTTCCTGCTTCTCCCAAAACTCCAATGACAGTTGATCATTGGGGATCCTCCGCTTTGTCTCAAACGTACCTCTATTGAAACAATTCCAACGGTTTTCCTCCTCAATCTCAATATGTAACAATGACTTTGACACTTTTCAACCCAATTCTCTGAAGCCTCTCTTTCCCCCACTCATTCATCCACTCACCAACACTTCAACCTAACAACTGTGTGTTTCCTTCAGGAAGTACTACCTGGCCGATTAACCGTATTAACCTTTTCCTCTCCTCCTTTTCTCTCCCGCCATATCTCAGTCTCTCAATCCAGGGCTGCGTCTCTCTCTTCTCCGCCCTACGTCGTCATTCTCATCTCTTGCTCGGGGCTCGTCTCCTTTGTTTTGCTGCTCTTCACCTGTCTGTGCTGTAAGAAGGGAGGAGTGGGATTCAATGTAAGTCTCCATCATGTAAGAGACTTATTCACACGTCTTGTCTATTGTGTTGCGCTGTCTGCATGCATGTTGTGTACAGTCGAGGCCAAAAGTTTTGAGAATGACACAAATATTCATTTTCACAAAGTCTGCTGCCTCAGTTTGTATGATGTCAATTTGCATATACTCCAGAATGTTATGAAGAGTGATCAGATTAATTGCAAAGTCCCCCTTTGCCATGCAAATGAACTGAATCCCCCAAAAACATTTCCACTACATTTCAGCCCTGCCACAAAAGGACCAGCTGACATTATGTCAGTGATTCTCTCTTTAACACAGGTGTGAGTGTTGACGAGGACAAGGCTGGAGATCACTCTGTCATGCTGATTGAGTTCCAATAACAGACTGGAAGCTTCAAAAGGAGGATGTTGCTTGGAATCATTGTTCTTCCTCTGTCAACCATGGTTACCTCCAAGGAAACACATGCCATCATCATTGCTTTGCACAAAAAGGGCTTCACAGGCAAGGATATTGCTGCCAGTAAGATTGCACCTAAATCAACCATTTATTGGATCATCAAGAACTTCAAGGAGAGCAGTTCAATTGTTGTGAAGAAGGCTTCAGGGCGCCCAAGAAAGTCCAGCAAGCGCCAGGACGTCTCCTAAAGTTTATTCAGCTGCGGGATCGGGGCACCACCAGTACAGAGCTTGCTCAGGAATGGCAGCAGGCAGGTGTGAGTTTATCTGCATGCACAGTGAGGCAAAGACTTTTGGAGGATGGCCTGGTGTCAAGAAGGGCAGCAAATAAGCCACTTCTCTCCAGACAAAACATCAGGGACAGACTGATATTCTGCAAAAGGTACAGGGATTGGACTGCTGAGGACTGGGGTAAAGTCATTATCTCTGATGAATCTCCTTTCCGATTGTTTGGGGCATCCGGAAAAAAGCTTGTCCGGAGAAGACAAGGTGAGCGCTACCATCAGTCCTGTGTCATGCCAACAGTAAAGCATCCTGAGACCATTCATGTGTGAGGTTGCTTCTCAGCCAAGGGAGTGGGCTCACTCACAATTTTGCCTAAGAACACAGCCATGAATAAAGAATGGTACCAACACATCCTCCGAGAGCAACTTCTCCCAACCATCCAGGAACAGTTTGGTGACGAACAATGCCTTTTCCAGCATGATGCACCTTGCCATTAGGCAAAAGTGATAACTAAGTGGCTCGGGGAACAAAACATCGATATTTTGGGTCCATGGCCAGGAAACTCCCCAGACCTTAATCCCATTGAGAAATTGTGGTCAATCCTCAAGAGGTGGGTGGACAAACAAAAACCCACAAATTCTGACAACCTCAAGCATTGATTACGCAAGAATGGGCTGCCATCAGTCAGGATGTGGCCCAGAAGTTAATTGACAGCATGCCAGGGCGGATTGCAGAGGTCTTGAAAAAGAAGGGTCAACACTGCAAATATTGACTCTTTGCATCAACTTCATGTAATTGTCAATAAAAGCCTTTGACGCTTATGAAATGCTTGTAATTATACTTCAGTATTCCGTAGTAACATCTGACAAAAATATCTAAAGACACTGAAGCAGCAAACTTTGTGGAAATTAATATTTGTGTCATTCTCAAAACTTTTGGCCACGACTGTAGATCAATAGATATAGGCATCATATTACACATTGGCCCTTAGGGAAACTCTAAACATTGAGGGCTGTAACAATGTTAAAGCATATGGGAATGTCCTGATTTGTCATGGAAGGGCCCAGCACCACAGGGGCGGTGGGCATACACATAATTCAAACCCTCTATGAATCTATTGTCTTTGAATCTGTGATCTTTGGGATGGTTCATTGTCTCTTTGGCTGCATGTGCAGCACCACATTTTACCAGAAGTATTACAGATGTTGCATGGGCCAGAAAGCTTAGGGTCTGTTTACATTTAATAGATTTCCTCATATTAAATCCAGATCGGTCTTTCTTTGTGACATTTCAGCCAGCACACTGCGTGCATCTCAATTATCTAAAGTGGCTCCCCTCCTTCATCTTAACTAATGTGAAAACACAGGCAACAAGGGGAAAGTAATATGGTGTCTGCCCACCAGTTATTTGTTTACACTTGCCCAATTTCTTTAGAAACGTAAACCACTTTAGGGTATTGACCCACCCACTAGAAAAGCAGTCACCAACCCTCATCCTGGAGAGCTTCGGGTGTGTAGGGTTTTGTTCCAGGACAGGCCAGAACTAATAAACCGGATTCAACTAATCAACTACGGTAATAAACAAGAGTTTAATAAACTGAATCAGGTGTGTTGGTGCTGGGCTGGAACAAAAACATACAAGCCCTGTATCTCCCGGGACCAGGCTTGGTGATCACTGCTTTTCAAACTTACAATATCTCTAATGCTTCTACACTTCCTCTGTTCTTTCCTGTCAAATCAGGAGTTTGACAATGCAGAGGGGGAGGAGTGTTCTGGGGGTTCTAGCCCCGCCCAGGAGGACAGTCTGTCCTCTTGCCCCTCCCTCCCGGAGGTCTACACCCTCCCACTCAGGGACAGGGCTAACTGTCTCGCCCTGCAGGATGGCTCAGGTAACTAAGGCAGGCTCTCTGTAGCTGGAGCTGATGGCAGTATATACAGTGCCTTGCGAAAGTATTCGGCCCCCTTGAACTTTGCGACCTTTTGCCACATGTCAGGCTTCAAACATAAAGATATAAAACTGTATTTTTTTGTGAAGAATCAACAACAAGTGGGACACAATCATGAAGTGGAACGACATTTATTGGATATTTCAAACTTCTTTAACACATCAGAAATTGAAAAATTGGGCGTGCAAAATTATTCAGCCCCTTTACTTTCAGTGCAGCAAACTCTCTCCAGAAGTTCAGTGAGGATCTCTGAATGATCCAATGTTGACCTAAATGACTAATGATGATAAATACAATCCACCTGTGTGTAATCAAGTCTCCGTATAAATGCACCTGCACTGTGATAATCTCAGAGGTCCGTTAAAAGCGCAGAGAGCATCATGAAGAACAAGGAACACACCAGGCAGGTCCGAGATACTGTTGTGAAGAAGTTTAAAGCCGGATTTGGATACAAAAAGATTTCCCAAGCTTTAAACATCCCAAGGAGCACTGTGCAAGCGATAATATTGAAATGGAAGGAGTATCAGACCACTGCAAATCTACCAAGACCTGGCCGTCCCTCTAAACTTTCAGCTCATACAAGGAGAAGACTGATCAGAGATGCAGCCAAGAGGCCCATGATCACTCTGGATGAACTGCAGAGATCTACAGCTGAGGTGGGAGACTCTGTCCATAGGACAACAATCAGTCGTATATTGCACAAATCTGGCCTTTATGGAAGAGTGGCAAGAAGAAAGCCATTTCTTAAAGATATCCATAAAAAGTGTCGTTTAAAGTTTGCCACAAGCCACCTGGGAGACACACCAAACATGTTGAAGAAGGTGCTCTGGTCAGATGAAACCAAAATTGAACTTTTTGGCAACAATGCAAAACGTTATGTTTGGCGTAAAAGCAACACAGCTGAACACACCATCCCCACTGTCAAACATGGTGGTGGCAGCATCATGGTTTGGGCCTGCTTTTCTTCAGCAGGGACAGGGAAGATGGTTAAAATTGATGGGAAGATGGATGGAGCCAAATACAGGACCATTCTGGAAGAAAACCTGATGGAGTCTGCAAAAGACCTGAGACTGGGACGGAGATTTGTCTTCCAACAAGACAATGATCCAAAACATAAAGCAAAATCTACAATGGAATGGTTCAAAAATAAACATATCCAGGTGTTAGAATGGCCAAGTCAAAGTCCAGACCTGAATCCAATCGAGAATCTGTGGAAAGAACTGAAAACTGCTGTTCACAAATGCTCTCCATCCAACCTCACTGAGCTCGAGCTGTTTTGCAAGGAGGAATGGGAAAAAAATTCAGTCTCTCGATGTGCAAAACTGATAGAGACATACCCCGCAGCAAAAGGTGGCGCTACAAAGTATTAACTTAAGGGGGCTGAATAATTTTGCACGCCCAATTTTTCAGTTTTTGATTTGTTAAAAAAGTTTGAAATATCCAATAAATGTCGTTCCACTTCATGATTGTGTCCCACTTGTTGTTGATTCTTCACAAAAAAATACAGTTTTATATCTTTATGTTTGAAGCCTGAAATGTGGCAAAAGGTCGCAAAGTTCAAGGGGGCCGAATACTTTCGCAAGGCACTGTAGCACATGAATATTAGCAAACTTGATGGATATCAGAAAACCACAAATCATGTGTCTTTCTCTTTTCATCTCCTCTATTCTGTCTCTAAAGACTCTAAGTCGAAGAACTTCCGTAGGCACACTCTCAACTACCTTCAGGAAATAGGAAATGGCTGGTTTGGAAAGGTGAGATCACCAACTCATACCTCCACCCTCAGTTGTGACGTCATCATGTAATGGTGGTAGCTGGATCTGGCAGTTCTTCCAAATGTCTCTCAACCCCATGTTTCCTCTAAAAGACACATCCTTTTAACAGCTTATCAGTAAATCTAATATTGGCTTCCTACCAGCTCTCATGAGTTATGTCTTCTTCCTACACCACTATATTTCTGATCTCTCTCTCTCTCCCTCTCCCTATCCTCTCTCCCTCTCTCTCTCCTTCCTTCTCCTCTCTTTCCCCCTCTCCCCCTCTGTCCCACATCTCTTTCTCCTTCCGTCTCTCTCCCCTACCTCTCTCCCTCTCCTTTCCTCTCCTCTCTCTCCTGTCTGTCCCAAATCTCTCTTTCTCCTTACCTCCTTTTCCCTCTCTCTCTCTCCTCTCTCCCTCCTCTCTATCTCTCCTCCTGTCTGTCCCACATCTCTCTTTCTCCTTACCTAATTTTCCCTCTCTCTCTCCTTCTCTCTCCTGACTGTCCCACATCTCTCTTCTCCTTACCTCCTTCTCCCTCTCTCTCTCTCCTCTTCTCCCCCCCCCCTCTCTCTCTCTCTCTCTCCCTCCTTCCCTCTCTCTCTCCCTCCCTCAGGTGATCCTAGCGGAGGTGCTGTGTGACTGCAGCTCCTCCCAGGCCGTGGTGAAGGAGTTGCGGGTCAGTGCCAGCCCTCTGGAGCAGAGGAAGTTCTTGGCTGAGTCTGAGCCATACAGGTCAGAGAAACTGACATTTTGTGTCATCAGACACTTTTATTTAAGTTATTTGTTTTTGTGGTTTCCTGAGTGTACAAAACATTAGGAACACTTAACTTATATTGAGTTGCACCCTCTTTTTCCCTCAGAACAGCCTCAAGTCAGGGTATGGACTCTACAAGGTGTCAAAAGCGTTCCACAGGGATGCTGGCCCATGTTGACTCCAATGCTTCCCACAGTTGTATCAAGTTGGCTGGATTTTCCTTTGGGTGGGGGACCATTCTTGATACACACGGGAAGTTGTTGAGTGTGAAAAACCCAGCAGCTTTGCAGTTCTTGACACACTCAAACCAGTGTGCCTGACACCTACTACCATTCCCCATTCAAAGGCACTTAAATCTTGTGTCTTGCCCACTCACCCTCTGAATGGCACACATACACAATCCATGTCTCGATTGTCTGAACTTGTCTCTCCCCCTTCATCTACACTGATTGAAGTGGATTTCATAAGTGACATCAATAAAGGATCATAGCTTTCACCTGGATTCACCTGGTCTGTCTGTCATGTTACGAGCAGGTGTTCCTAATGTTTTGTTCATTCAGTGTATATAAATCACAGTTCTTGGGATTAACTTCACAGTTAACTCCCAACCTGTATTTCACTCTGGTTGATTTGGTGCTGTTTGAAAAAGATCTACATGGACCAAGTCACATCAGTAGATGTGTTTAATTGTCGTGTGTCATATTGAGATGCTGGTAGTTAGAGACTGCATGCAGCATACAAAGTGGTGCAGTGTTAGAACTGTAACATGGAGTGACAGATGACTACTGACCTATTTATTATGCTCAACTTAGATTAAAATGACACTTGGCCCGCCATCTCTCTCTCGCTCTCTCTCATACACACTTACAGTTGCCTCTTTCTCTGTCACATATAGAAACACATGTTTCTGTCTGTTTTCTATCGTCCTCTCCCCCTCTCTCTAGTTCTGTCTGTTTTCTATCATCCTCTCCCCCTCTCTCTAGTTCTGTCTGTTTTCTATCATCCTCTCCCCCTCTCTCTAGTTCTGTCTGTTTTCTATCATCCTCTCCCCCTCTCTCTAGTTCTGTCTGTTTTCTATCATCCTCTCCCCCTCTCTCTAGTTCTGTCTGTTTTCTATCGTCCTCTCCCCCTCTCTCTAGTTCTGTCTGTTTTCTATCGTCCTCTCCCCCTCTCTCTAGTTCTGTCTGTTTTCTATCATCCTCTCCCCCTCTCTCTAGTTCTGTCTGTTTTCTATCATCCTCTCCCCCTCTCTCTAGTTCTGTCTGTTTTCTATCATCCTCTCTCCCTCTCTCTAGTTCAGTCTGTTTTCTATCGTCCTCTCCCCCTCTCTCTAGTTCTGTCTGTTTTCTATCATCCTCTCCCCCTCTCTCTAGTTCTGTCTGTTTTCTATCGTCCTCTCCCCCTCTCTCTAGTTCTGTCTGTTTTCTATCATCCTCTCCCCCTCTCTCTAGTTCTGTCTGTTTTCTATCATCCTCTCCCCCTCTCTCTAGTTCTGTCTGTTTTCTATCATCCTCTCCCCCTCTCTCTAGCTCTGTCTGTTTTCTATTATCCTCTCCCCCTCTCTCTAGTTCTGTCTGTTTTCTATCGTCCTCTCCCCCTCTCTCTAGTTCTGTCTGTTTTCTATCGTCCTCTCCCCCTCTCTCTAGTTCTGTCTGTTTTCTATCGTCCTCTCCCCCTAGCTCTGTCTGTTTTCTTTCATCCTCTCCCCCTCTATCTAGTTCTGTCTGTTTTCTATCGTCCTCTCCCCCTCTCTCTAGTTCTGTCTGTTTTCTATCGTCCTCTCCCCCTAGCTCTGTCTGTTTTCTATCATCCTCTCCCCCTCTCTCTAGTTCTGTCTGTTTTCTATCGTCCTCTCCCCCTCTCTCTAGCTCTGTCTGTTTTCTATCATCCTCTCTCCCTCTCTCTAGTTCTGTCTGTTTTCTATCGTCCTCTCCCCCTCTCTCTAGCTCTGTCTGTTTTCTATTATCCTCTCCCCCTCTCTCTAGTTCTGTCTGTTTTCTATCGTCCTCTCCCCCTAGCTCTGTCTGTTTTCTATCGTCCTCTCCCCCTCTCCCCCTAGCTCTGTCTGTTTTCTATCATCCTCTCCCCCTCTCTCTAGTTCTGTCTGTTTTCTATCGTCCTCTCCCCCTCTCTCTAGTTCTGTCTGTTTTCTATCATCCTCTCCCCCTCTCTCTAGTTCTGTCTGTTTTCTATCATCCTCTCCCCCTCTCTCTAGTTCTGTCTGTTTTCTATCATCCTCTCCCCCTCTCTCTAGTTCTGTCTGTTTTCTATCGTCCTCTCCCCCTCTCTCTAGTTCTGTCTGTTTTCTATCGTCCTCTCCCCCTCTCTCTAGTTCTGTCTGTTTTCTATCGTCCTCTCCCCCTAGCTCTGTCTGTTTTCTATCATCCTCTCCCCCTCTCTCTAGTTCTGTCTGTTTTCTATCATCCTCTCCCCCTAGCTCTGTCTTTTTTCTATCATCCTCTCCCCCTCTCTCTAGTTCTGTCTGTTTTCTATCATCCTCTCCCCCTCTCTCTAGTTCTGTCTGTTTTCTATCGTCCTCTCCCCCTCTCTCTAGTTCTGTCTGTTTTCTATCATCCTCTCCCCTCTCTCTAGTTCTGTCTGTTTTCTATCGTCCTCTCCCCCTCTCTCTAGTTATGTCTGTTTTCTATCGTCCTCTCCCCCTCTCCCCCTAGCTCTGTCTGTTTTCTATCATCCTCTCCCCCTCTCTCTAGTTCTGTCTGTTTTCTATCATCCTCTCCCCCTAGCTCTGTCTGTTTTCTATCGTCCTCTCCCCCTCTCTCTAGTTCTGTCTGTTTTCTTTCATCCTCTCCCCCTCTCTCTAGTTCTGTCTGTTTTCTATCATCCTCTCCACCTCTCTCTAGTTCTGTCTGTTTTCTATCGTCCTCTCCCCCTCTCTCTAGTTCTGTCTGTTTTCTATCGTCCTCTCCCCCTCTCTCTAGTTCTGTCTGTTTTCTATCGTCCTCTCCCCCTAGCTCTGTCTGTTTTCTATCATCCTCTCCCCCTCTCTCTAGTTCTGTCTGTTTTCTATCGTCCTCTCCCCCTAGCTCTGTCTGTTTTCTATCATCCTCTCCCCCTCTCTCTAGTTCTGTCTGTTTTCTATCATCCTCTCCCCCTCTCTCTAGTTCTGTCTGTTTTCTATCATCCTCTCCCCCTCTCTCTAGTTCTGTCTGTTTTCTATCATCCTCTCCCCCTCTCTCTAGTTCTGTCTGTTTTCTATCGTCCTCTCCCCCTCTCTCTAGTTCTGTCTGTTTTCTATCATCCTCTCCCCCTCTCTCTAGTTCTGTCTGTTTTCTATCATCCTCTCCCCCTCTCTCTAGTTCTGTTTCTTTTCTATCATCCTCTCCCCCTCTCTCTAGTTCTGTCTGTTTTCTATCATCCTCTCCCCCTCTCTCTAGTTCTGTCTCTTTTCTTTCATCCTCTCCCCCTCTCTCTAGCTCTGTATGTTTTCTTTCATCCTCTCCCCCTCTCTCTAGTTCTGTCTGTTTTCTATCGTCCTCTCCCCCTCTCTCTAGTTCTGTCTGTTTTCTATCGTCCTCTCCCCCTAGCTCTGTCTGTTTTCTATCATCCTCTCCCCCTCTCTCTAGTTCTGTCTGTTTTCTATCATCCTCTCCCCCTCTCTCTAGTTCTGTCTGTTTTCTATCATCCTCTCCCCAACTCTCTAGTTCTGTCTGTTTTCTATCATCCTCTCCCCCTCGCTCTAGTTCTGTCTGTTTTCTATCGTCCTCTCCCCCTCTCTCTAGTTCTGTCTGTTTTCTATCATCCTCTCCCCCTCTCTCTAGTTCTGTCTGTTTTCTATCATCCTCTCCCCCTCTCTCTAGTTCTGTTTCTTTTCTTTCATCCTCTCCCCCTCTCTCTAGTTCTGTCTGTTTTCTATCATCCTCTCCCCCTCTCTCTAGTTCTGTCTCTTTTCTTTCATCCTCTCCCCCTCTCTCTAGCTCTGTATGTTTTCTTTCATCCTCTCCCCCTCTCTCTAGTTCTGTCTGTTTTCTATCATCCTCTCCCCCTAGCTCTGTCTGTTTTCTATCGTCCTCACCCCCTCTCTCTAGTTCTGTCTGTTTTCTATCGTCCTCTCCCCCTAGCTCTGTCTGTTTTCTATCATCCACTCCCCCTCTCTCTAGTTCTGTCTGTTTTCTATCGTCCTCTCTCCCTCTCTCTAGTTCTGTCTGTTTTCTATCGTCCTCTCCCCCTCTCTCTAGTTCTGTCTGTTTTCTATCGTCCTCTCCCCCTCTCTCTAGTTCTGTCTGTTTTCTATCGTCCTCTCCCCCTCTCTCTAGCTCTGTCTGTTTTCTATCGTCCTCTCCCCCTCTCTCTAGTTCTGTCTGTTTTCTATCGTCCTCTCCCCCTCTCTCTAGTTCTGTTTGTTTTCTTTCATCCTCTCCCCCTCTCTCTAGTTCTGTCTGTTTTCTATCGTCCTCTCCCCCTAGCTCTAGTTCTGTCTGTTTTCTATCATCCTCTCCCCCTCTCTCTAGTTCTGTCTGTTTTCTATCATCCTCTCCCCCTCTCTCTAGTTCTGTTTCTTTTCTTTCATCCTCTCCCCCTCTCTCTAGTTCTGTCTGTTTTCTATCATCCTCTCCCCCTCTCTCTAGTTCTGTCTCTTTTCTTTCATCCTCTCCCCCTCTCTCTAGCTCTGTATGTTTTCTTTCATCCTCTCCCCCTCTCTCTAGTTCTGTCTGTTTTCTATCGTCCTCTCCGCCTCTCTCTAGTTCTGTCTGTTTTCTATCGTCCTCTCCCACTAGCTCTGTCTGTTTTCTATCATCCTCTCCCCCTCTCTCTAGTTCTGTCTGTTTTCTATCATCCTCTCCCCCTCTCTCTAGTTCTGTCTGTTTTCTATCATCCTCTCCCCCTCTCTCTAGTTCTGTCTGTTTTCTATCATCCTCTCCCCCTCTCTCTAGTTCTGTCTGTTTTCTATCGTCCTCTCCCCCTCTCTCTAGTTCTGTCTGTTTTCTATCATCCTCTCCCCCTCTCTCTAGTTCTGTCTGTTTTCTATCATCCTCTCCCCCTCTCTCTTGTTCTGTTTCTTTTCTTTCATCCTCTCCCCCTCTCTCTAGTTCTGTCTGTTTTCTATCATCCTCTCCCCCTCTCTCTAGTTCTGTCTCTTTTCTTTCATCCTCTCCCCCTCTCTCTAGCTCTGTATGTTTTCTTTCATCCTCTCCCCCTCTCTCTAGTTCTGTCTGTTTTCTATCGTCCTCTCCCCCTAGCTCTGTCTGTTTTCTATCGTCCTCACCCCCTCTCTCTAGTTCTGTCTGTTTTCTATCGTCCTCTCCCCCTAGCTCTGTCTGTTTTCTATCATCCACTCCCCCTCTCTCTAGTTCTGTCTGTTTTCTATCGTCCTCTCCCCCTCTCTCTAGTTCTGTCTGTTTTCTATCGTCCTCTCCCCCTCTCTCTAGTTCTGTCTGTTTTCTATCGTCCTCTCCCCCTCTCTCTAGTTCTGTCTGTTTTCTATCGTCCTCTCCCCCTCTCTCTAGCTCTGTCTGTTTTCTATCGTCCTCTCCCCCTCTCTCTAGTTCTGTCTGTTTTCTATCGTCCTCTCCCCCTCTCTCTAGTTCTGTTTGTTTTCTTTCATCCTCTCCCCCTCTCTCTAGTTCTGTCTGTTTTCTATCGTCCTCTCCCCCTAGCTCTGTCTGTTTTCTATCATCCTCTCCCCCTCTCTCTAGTTCTGTCTGTTTTCTATCGTCCTCTCCCCCTAGCTCTGTCTGTTTTCTATCGTCCTCTCCCCCTCTCTCTAGTTCTGTCTGTTTTCTATCGTCCTCTCCCCCTCACTCTAGTTCTGTCTGTTTTCTATCATCCTCTCCCCTTCTCTCTAGTTCTGTCTGTTTTCTATCGTCCTCTCCCCCTAGCTCTGTCTGTTTTCTATCATCCTCTCCCCCTCTCTCTAGTTCTGTCTGTTTTCTATCGTCCTCTCCCCCTCTCTCTAGTTCTGTCTGTTTTCTATCGTCCTCTCCCCCTAGCTCTGTCTGTTTTCTATCGTCCTCTCCCCCTCACTCTAGTTCTGTCTGTTTTCTATTATCCTCTCCCCCTCTCTCTAGTTCTGTCTGTTTTCTATCGTCCTCTCCCCCTAGCTCTGTCTGTTTTCTATCATCCTCTCCCCCTTTATCTAGTTCTGTCTGTTTTCTATCGTCCTCTCCCCCTCCCTCTAGTTCTGTCTCTTTTCTTTCATCCTCTCCCCCTCTCTCTAGTTCTGTCTGTTTTCTTTCGTCCTCTCCCCCTCTCTCTAGTTCTGTCTGTTTTCTATCGTCCTCTCCCCCTAGCTCTGTCTGTTTTCTATCATCCTCTCCCCCTCTCTCTAGTTCTGTCTGTTTTCTTTCGTCCTCTCCCCCTCTCTCTAGTTCTGTCTGTTTTCTATCGTCCTCTCCCCCTAGCTCTGTCTGTTTTCTATCATCCTCTCCCCCTTTATCTAGTTCTGTCTGTTTTCTATCGTCCTCTCCCCCTCCCTCTAGTTCTGTCTCTTTTCTTTCATCCTCTCCCCCTCTCTCTAGTTCTGTCTGTTTTCTTTCGTCCTCTCCCCCTCTCTCTAGTTCTGTCTGTTTTCTTTCGTCCTCTCCCCCTCTCTCTAGTTCTGTCTGTTTTCTATCGTCCTCTCCCCCTAGCTCTGTCTGTTTTCTATCATCCTCTCCCCCTCTCTCTAGTTCTGTCTGTTTTCTTTCGTCCTCTCCCCCTCTCTCTAGTTCTGTCTGTTTTCTATCGTCCTCTCCCCCTAGCTCTGTCTGTTTTCTATCGTCCTCTCCCCCTCTCTCTAGTTCTGTCTGTTTTCTATCATCCTCTCCCCCTCTATCTAGTTCTGTCTGTTTTCTATCATCCTCTCCCCCTCTCTCTAGTTCTGTCTGTTTTCTATCATCCTCTCCCCCTCTCTCTAGTTCTGTCTGTTTTCTATCGTCCTCTCCCCCTCTCTCTAGTTCTGTCTGTTTTCTATCGTCCTCTCCCCCTCTCTCTAGTTCTGTCTGTTTTCTATCATCCTCTCCCCCTCTCTCTAGTTCTGTCTGTTTTCTATCGTCCTCTCCCCCTAGCTCTGTCTGTTTTCTATCATCCTCTCCCCCTCTCTCTAGTTCTGTCTGTTTTCTATCATCCTCTCCCCCTCTATCTAGTTCTGTCTGTTTTCTATCGTCCTCTCCCCCTCTCTCTAGTTCTGTCTGTTTTCTATCGTCCTCTCCCCCTCTCTCTAGTTCTGTCTGTTTTCTATCGTCCTCTCCCCCTTTCTCTAGTTCTGTCTCTTTTCTTTCATCCTCTCCCCCTCTCTCTAGTTCTGTCTGTTTTCTATTGTCCTCTCCCCCTCTCTCTAGTTCTGTCTGTTTTCTTTCGTCCTCTCCCCCTCTCTCTAGTTCTGTCTGTTTTCTATCGTCCTCTCCCCCTAGCTCTGTCTGTTTTCTATCATCCTCTCCCCCTCTCTCTAGTTCTGTCTGTTTTCTTTCGTCCTCTCCCCCTCTCTCTAGTTCTGTCTGTTTTCTATCGTCCTCTCCCCCTAGCTCTGTCTGTTTTCTATCATCCTCTCCCCCTCTCTCTAGTTCTGTCTGTTTTCTATCATCCTCTCCCCCTCTATCTAGTTCTGTCTGTTTTCTATCATCCTCTCCCCCTCTCTCTAGTTCTGTCCGTTTTCTATCGTCCTCTCCCCCTCTCTCTAGTTCTGTCTGTTTTCTATCGTCCTCTCCCCCTCTCTCTAGTTCTGTCTGTTTTCTATCATCCTCTCCCCCTCTCTCTAGTTCTGTCTGTTTTCTATCATCCTCTCCCCCTCTCTCTAGTTCTGTCTGTTTTCTATCATCCTCTCCCCCTCTCTCTAGTTCTGTCTGTTTTCTATCATCCTCTCCCCCTCTCTCTAGTTCTGTCTGTTTTCTATCGTCCTCTCCCCCTCTCTCTAGTTCTGTCTGTTTTCTATCATCCTCTCCCCCTCTCTCTAGTTCTGTCTGTTTTCTATCGTCCTCTCCCCCTAGCTCTGTCTGTTTTCTATCATCCTCTCCCCCTCTCTCTAGTTCTGTCTGTTTTCTATCATCCTCTCCCCCTAGCTCTGTCTTTTTTCTATCATCCTCTCCCCCTCTCTCTAGTTCTGTCTGTTTTCTATCATCCTCTCCCCCTCTCTCTAGTTCTGTCTGTTTTCTATCGTCCTCTCCCCCTCTCTCTAGTTCTGTCTGTTTTCTATCATCCTCTCCCCCTCTCTCTAGTTCTGTCTGTTTTCTATCGTCCTCTCCCCCTCTCTCTAGTTATGTCTGTTTTCTATCGTCCTCTCCCCCTCTCCCCCTTGCTCTGTCTGTTTTCTATCATCCTCTCCCCCTCTCTCTAGTTCTGTCTGTTTTCTATCATCCTCTCCCCCTAGCTCTGTCTGTTTTCTATCGTCCTCTCCCCCTCTCTCTAGTTCTGTCTGTTTTCTTTCATCCTCTACCCCTCTCTCTAGTTCTGTCTGTTTTCTATCATCCTCTCCCCCTCTCTCTAGTTCTGTCTGTTTTCTATCGTCCTCTCCCCCTCTCTCTAGTTCTGTCTGTTTTCTATCGTCCTCTCCCCCTCTCTCTAGTTCTGTCTGTTTTCTATCGTCCTCTCCCCCTAGCTCTGTCTGTTTTCTATCATCCTCTCCCCCTCTCTCTAGTTCTGTCTGTTTTCTATCGTCCTCTCCCCCTAGCTCTGTCTGTTTTCTATCATCCTCTCCCCCTCTCTCTAGTTCTGTCTGTTTTCTATCATCCTCTCCCCCTCTCTCTAGTTCTGTCTGTTTTCTATCATCCTCTCCCCCTCTCTCTAGTTCTGTCTGTTTTCTATCATCCTCTCCCCCTCTCTCTAGTTCTGTCTGTTTTCTATCGTCCTCTCCCCCTCTCTCTAGTTCTGTCTGTTTTCTATCATCCTCTCCCCCTCTCTCTAGTTCTGTCTGTTTTCTATCATCCTCTCCCCCTCTCTCTAGTTCTGTTTCTTTTCTTTCATCCTCTCCCCCTCTCTCTAGTTCTGTCTGTTTTCTATCATCCTCTCCCCCTCTCTCTAGTTCTGTCTCTTTTCTTTCATCCTCTCCCCCTCTCTCTAGCTCTGTATGTTTTCTTTCATCCTCTCCCCCTCTCTCTAGTTCTGTCTGTTTTCTATCGTCCTCTCCCCCTCTCTCTAGTTCTGTCTGTTTTCTATCGTCCTCTCCCCCTAGCTCTGTCTGTTTTCTATCATTCTCTCCCCCTCTCTCTAGTTCTGTCTGTTTTCTATCATCCTCTCCCCCTCTCTCTAGTTCTGTCTGTTTTCTATCATCCTCTCCCCCTCTCTCTAGTTCTGTCTGTTTTCTATCATCCTCTCCCCCTCTCTCTAGTTCTGTCTGTTTTCTATCGTCCTCTCCCCCTCTCTTTAGTTCTGTCTGTTTTCTATCATCCTCTCCCCCTCTCTCTAGTTCTGTCTGTTTTCTATCATCCTCTCCCCCTCTCTCTAGTTCTGTTTCTTTTCTTTCATCCTCTCCCCCTCTCTCTAGTTCTGTCTGTTTTCTATCATCCTCTCCCCCTCTCTCTAGTTCTGTCTCTTTTCTTTCATCCTCTCCCCCTCTCTCTAGCTCTGTATGTTTTCTTTCATCCTCTCCCCCTCTCTCTAGTTCTGTCTGTTTTCTATCATCCTCTCCCCCTAGCTCTGTCTGTTTTCTATCGTCCTCACCCCCTCTCTCTAGTTCTGTCTGTTTTCTATCGTCCTCTCCCCCTCTCTCTAGTTCTGTCTGTTTTCTATCGTCCTCTCCCCCTCTCTCTAGTTCTGTCTGTTTTCTATCGTCCTCTCCCCCTCTCTCTAGTTCTGTCTGTTTTCTATCGTCCTCTCCCCCTCTCTCTAGCTCTGTCTGTTTTCTATCGTCCTCTCCCCCTCTCTCTAGTTCTGTCTGTTTTCTATCGTCCTCTCCCCCTCTCTCTAGTTCTGTTTGTTTTCTTTCATCCTCTCCCCCTCTCTCTAGTTCTGTCTGTTTTCTATCGTCCTCTCCCCCTAGCTCTAGTTCTGTCTGTTTTCTATCATCCTCTCCCCCTCTCTCTAGTTCTGTCTGTTTTCTATCATCCTCTCCCCCTCTCTCTAGTTCTGTTTCTTTTCTTTCATCCTCTCCCCCTCTCTCTAGTTCTGTCTGTTTTCTATCATCCTCTCCCCCTCTCTGTAGTTCTGTCTGTTTTCTATCATCCTCTCCCCCTCTCTCTAGTTCTGTTTCTTTTCTTTCATCCTCTCCCCCTCTCTCTAGCTCTGTATGTTTTCTTTCATCCTCTCCCCCTCTCTCTAGTTCTGTCTGTTTTCTATCGTCCTCTCCCCCTCTCTCTAGTTCTGTCTGTTTTCTATCGTCCTCTCCCCCTAGCTCTGTCTGTTTTCTATCGTCCTCTCCCCCTAGCTCTGTCTGTTTTCTATCATCCACTCCCCCTCTCTCTAGTTCTGTCTGTTTTCTATCGTCCTCTCCCCCTCTCTCTAGTTCTGTCTGTTTTCTATCGTCCTCTCCCCCTCTCTCTAGTTCTGTTTGTTTTCTTTCATCCTCTCCCCCTCTCTCTAGTTCTGTCTGTTTTCTATCGTCCTCTCCCCCTAGCTCTAGTTCTGTCTGTTTTCTATCATCCTCTCCCCCTCTCTCTAGTTCTGTCTGTTTTCTATCATCCTCTCCCCCTCTCTCTAGTTCTGTTTCTTTTCTTTCATCCTCTCCCCCTCTCTCTAGTTCTGTCTGTTTTCTATCATCCTCTCCCCCTCTCTCTAGTTCTGTCTCTTTTCTTTCATCCTCTCCCCCTCTCTCTAGCTCTGTATGTTTTCTTTCATCCTCTCCCCCTCTCTCTAGTTCTGTCTGTTTTCTATCGTCCTCTCCCCCTTTCTCTAGTTCTGTCTGTTTTCTATCGTCCTCTCCCCCTAGCTCTGTCTGTTTTCTATCGTCCTCTCCCCCTAGCTCTGTCTGTTTTCTATCATCCACTCCCCCTCTCTCTAGTTCTGTCTGTTTTCTATCGTCCTCTCCCCCTCTCTCTAGTTCTGTCTCTTTTCTTTCATCCTCTCCCCCTCTCTCTAGCTCTGTATGTTTTCTTTCATCCTCTCCCCCTCTCTCTAGTTCTGTCTGTTTTCTATCATCCTCTCCCCCTAGCTCTGTCTGTTTTCTATCGTCCTCACCCCCTCTCTCTAGTTCTGTCTGTTTTCTATCGTCCTCTCCCCCTAGCTCTGTCTGTTTTCTATCATCCACTCCCCCTCTCTCTAGTTCTGTCTGTTTTCTATCATCCTCTCCCCCTCTCTGTAGTTCTGTCTGTTTTCTATCATCCTCTCCCCCTCTCTCTAGTTCTGTTTCTTTTCTTTCATCCTCTCCCCCTCTCTCTAGCTCTGTATGTTTTCTTTCATCCTCTCCCCCTCTCTCTAGTTCTGTCTGTTTTCTATCGTCCTCTCCCCCTCTCTCTAGTTCTGTCTGTTTTCTATCGTCCTCTCCCCCTAGCTCTGTCTGTTTTCTATCGTCCTCTCCCCCTAGCTCTGTCTGTTTTCTATCATCCACTCCCCCTCTCTCTAGTTCTGTCTGTTTTCTATCGTCCTCTCCCCCTCTCTCTAGTTCTGTCTGTTTTCTATCGTCCTCTCCCCCTCTCTCTAGTTCTGTTTGTTTTCTTTCATCCTCTCCCCCTCTCTCTAGTTCTGTCTGTTTTCTATCGTCCTCTCCCCCTAGCTCTAGTTCTGTCTGTTTTCTATCATCCTCTCCCCCTCTCTCTAGTTCTGTCTGTTTTCTATCATCCTCTCCCCCTCTCTCTAGTTCTGTTTCTTTTCTTTCATCCTCTCCCCCTCTCTCTAGTTCTGTCTGTTTTCTATCATCCTCTCCCCCTCTCTCTAGTTCTGTCTCTTTTCTTTCATCCTCTCCCCCTCTCTCTAGCTCTGTATGTTTTCTTTCATCCTCTCCCCCTCTCTCTAGTTCTGTCTGTTTTCTATCGTCCTCTCCCCCTTTCTCTAGTTCTGTCTGTTTTCTATCGTCCTCTCCCCCTAGCTCTGTCTGTTTTCTATCGTCCTCTCCCCCTAGCTCTGTCTGTTTTCTATCATCCACTCCCCCTCTCTCTAGTTCTGTCTGTTTTCTATCGTCCTCTCCCCCTCTCTCTAGTTCTGTCTGTTTTCTATCGTCCTCTCCCCCTCTCTCTAGTTCTGTCTGTTTTCTATCGTCCTCTCCCCCTCTCTCTAGTTCTGTCTGTTTTCTATCGTCCTCTCCCCCTCTCTCTAGCTCTGTCTGTTTTCTATCGTCCTCTCCCCCTCTCTCTAGTTCTGTCTGTTTTCTATCGTCCTCTCCCCCTCTCTCTAGTTCTGTTTGTTTTCTTTCATCCTCTCCCCCTCTCTCTAGTTCTGTCTGTTTTCTATCGTCCTCTCCCCCTAGCTCTAGTTCTGTCTGTTTTCTATCATCCTCTCCCCCTCTCTCTAGTTCTGTCTGTTTTCTATCATCCTCTCCCCCTCTCTCTAGTTCTGTCTGTTTTCTATCGTCCTCTCCCCCTCTCTCTAGTTCTGTCTGTTTTCTATCGTCCTCTCCCCCTCTCTCTAGCTCTGTCTGTTTTCTATCGTCCTCTCCCCCTCTCTCTAGTTCTGTCTGTTTTCTATCGTCCTCTCCCCCTCTCTCTAGTTCTGTTTGTTTTCTTTCATCCTCTCCCCCTCTCTCTAGTTCTGTCTGTTTTCTATCGTCCTCTCCCCCTAGCTCTAGTTCTGTCTGTTTTCTATCATCCTCTCCCCCTCTCTCTAGTTCTGTCTGTTTTCTATCATCCTCTCCCCCTCTCTCTAGTTCTGTTTCTTTTCTTTCATCCTCTCCCCCTCTCTCTAGTTCTGTCTGTTTTCTATCATCCTCTCCCCCTCTCTCTAGTTCTGTCTCTTTTCTGTCCTCCTCTCCCCCTCTCTCTAGCTCTGTATGTTTTCTTTCATCCTCTCCCCCTCTCTCTAGTTCTGTCTGTTTTCTATCGTCCTCTCCCCCTCTCTCTAGTTCTGTCTGTTTTCTATCGTCCTCTCCCCCTAGCTCTGTCTGTTTTCTATCGTCCTCTCCCCCTAGCTCTGTCTGTTTTCTATCGTCCTCTCCCCCTCTCTCTAGTTCTGTCTGTTTTCTATCGTCCTCTCCCCCTCTCTCTAGCTCTGTCTGTTTTCTATCATCCTCTCCCCCTCTCTCTAGTTCTGTCTGTTTTCTATCGTCCTCTCCCCCTCTCTCTAGTTCTGTCTGTTTTCTATCGTCCTCTCCCCCTAGCTCTGTCTGTTTTCTATCGTCCTCTCCCCCTCACTCTAGTTCTGTCTGTTTTCTATTATCCTCTCCCCCTCTCTCTAGTTCTGTCTGTTTTCTATCGTCCTCTCCCCCTAGCTCTGTCTGTTTTCTATCATCCTCTCCCCCTTTATCTAGTTCTGTCTGTTTTCTATCGTCCTCTCCCCCTCCCTCTAGTTCTGTCTCTTTTCTTTCATCCTCTCCCCCTCTCTCTAGTTCTGTCTGTTTTCTTTCGTCCTCTCCCCCTCTCTCTAGTTCTGTCTGTTTTCTATCGTCCTCTCCCCCTAGCTCTGTCTGTTTTCTATCATCCTCTCCCCCTCTCTCTAGTTCTGTCTGTTTTCTTTCGTCCTCTCCCCCTCTCTCTAGTTCTGTCTGTTTTCTATCGTCCTCTCCCCCTAGCTCTGTCTGTTTTCTATCATCCTCTCCCCCTCTCTCTAGTTCTGTCTGTTTTCTATCATCCTCTCCCCCTCTATCTAGTTCTGTCTGTTTTCTATCATCCTCTCCCCCTCTCTCTAGTTCTGTCTGTTTTCTATCATCCTCTCCCCCTCTCTCTAGTTCTGTCTGTTTTCTATCGTCCTCTCCCCCTCTCTCTAGTTCTGTCTGTTTTCTATCATCCTCTCCCCCTCTATCTAGTTCTGTCTGTTTTCTATCGTCCTCTCCCCCTCTCTCTAGTTCTGTCTGTTTTCTATCGTCCTCTCCCCCTCTCTCTAGTTCTGTCTGTTTTCTATCGTCCTCTCCCCCTAGCTCTGTCTGTTTTCTATCATCCTCTCCCCCTCTCTCTAGTTCTGTCTGTTTTCTATCATCCTCTCCCCCTCTATCTAGTTCTGTCTGTTTTCTATCGTCCTCTCCCCCTCTCTCTAGTTCTGTCTGTTTTCTATCGTCCTCTCCCCCTCTCTCTAGTTCTGTCTGTTTTCTATCGTCCTCTCCCCCTCTCTCTAGTTCTGTCTCTTTTCTTTCATCCTCTCCCCCTCTCTCTAGTTCTGTCTGTTTTCTATTGTCCTCTCCCCCTCTCTCTAGTTCTGTCTGTTTTCTTTCGTCCTCTCCCCCTCTCTCTAGTTCTGTCTGTTTTCTATCGTCCTCTCCCCCTAGCTCTGTCTGTTTTCTATCATCCTCTCCCCCTCTCTCTAGTTCTGTCTGTTTTCTTTCGTCCTCTCCCCCTCTCTCTAGTTCTGTCTGTTTTCTATCGTCCTCTCCCCCTAGCTCTGTCTGTTTTCTATCATCCTCTCCCCCTCTCTCTAGTTCTGTCTGTTTTCTATCATCCTCTCCCCCTCTATCTAGTTCTGTCTGTTTTCTATCATCCTCTCCCCCTCTCTCTAGTTCTGTCTGTTTTCTATTGTCCTCTCCCCCTAGCTCTGTCTGTTTTCTATCATCCTCTCCCCCTCTCTCTAGTTCTGTCTGTTTTCTATTGTCCTCTCCCCCTAGCTCTGTCTGTTTTCTATCATCCTGTCTCCCTCTCTCTAGTTCTGTCTGTTTTCTATCATCCTCTCCCCCTCTATCTAGTTCTGTCTGTTTTCTATCATCCTCTCCCCCTCTCTCTAGTTCTGTCTGTTTTCTATCATCCTCTCCCCCTCTCTCTAGTTCTGTCTGTTTTCTATCGTCCTCTCCCCCTCTCTCTAGCTCTGTCTGTTTTCTATCGTCCTCTCCCCCTCTCTCTAGTTCTGTCTGTTTTCTATCATCCTCTCCCCCTCTCTCTAGTTCTGTCTGTTTTCTATCATCCTCTCCCCCTCTCTCTAGTTCTGTCTGTTTTCTATCATCCTCTCCCCCTCTCTCTAGTTCTGTCTGTTTTCTATCGTCCTCTCCCCCTCTCTCTAGTTCTGTCTGTTTTCTATCGTCCTCTCCACCTCTCTCTAGTTCTGTCTGTTTTCTATCATCCTCTCCCCCTCTCTCTAGTTCTGTCTGTTTTCTATCGTCCTCTCCCCCTAGCTCTGTCTGTTTTCTATCATCCTCTCCCCCTCTCTCTAGTTCTGTCTGTTTTCTATCATCCTCTCCCCCTCTATCTAGTTCTGTCTCTTTTCTTTCATCCTCTCCCCCTCTCTCTAGTTCTGTCTGTTTTCTATTGTCCTCTCCCCCTCTCTCTAGTTCTGTCTGTTTTCTTTCGTCCTCTCCCCCTCTCTCTAGTTCTGTCTGTTTTCTATTGTCCTCTCCCCCTCTCTCTAGTTCTGTCTGTTTTCTTTCGTCCTCTCCCCCTCTCTCTAGTTCTGTCTGTTTTCTATTGTCCTCTCCCCCTCTCTCTAGTTCTGTCTGTTTTCTTTCGTCCTCTCCCCCTCTCTCTAGTTCTGTCTGTTTTCTATCGTCCTCTCCCCCTAGCTCTGTCTGTTTTCTATCATCCTCTCCCCCTCTCTCTAGTTCTGTCTGTTTTCTATCGTCCTCTCCCCCTCTCTCTAGTTCTGTCTGTTTTCTATCGTCCTCTCCCCCTAGCTCTGTCTGTTTTCTATCATCCTCTCCCCCTCTCTCTAGTTCTGTCTGTTTTCTATCATCCTCTCCCCCTCTCTCTAGTTCTGTTTCTTTTCTTTCATCCTCTCCCCCTCTCTCTAGTTCTGCCTGTTTTCTATCATCCTCTCCCCCTCTCTCTAGTTCTGTCTCTTTTCTTTCATCCTCTCCCCCTCTCTCTAGCTCTGTATGTTTTCTTTCATCCTCTCCCCCTCTCTCTAGTTCTGTCTGTTTTCTATCGTCCTCTCCCCCTCTCTCTAGTTCTGTCTGTTTTCTATCGTCCTCTCCCCCTCTCTCTAGTTCTGTCTGTTTTCTATCATCCTCTCCCCCTCTCTCTAGTTCTGTCTGTTTTCTATCATCCTCTCCCCCTCTCTCTAGTTCTGTTTCTTTTCTTTCATCCTCTCCCCCTCTCTCTAGTTCTGTCTGTTTTCTATCATCCTCTCCCCCTCTCTCTAGTTCTGTCTCTTTTCTTTCATCCTCTCCCCCTCTCTCTAGCTCTGTATGTTTTCTTTCATCCTCTCCCCCTCTCTCTAGTTCTGTCTGTTTTCTATCGTCCTCTCCCCCTAGCTCTGTCTGTTTTCTATCGTCCTCACCCCCTCTCTCTAGTTCTGTCTGTTTTCTATCGTCCTCTCCCCCTAGCTCTGTCTGTTTTCTATCGTCCTCTCCCCCTAGCTCTGTCTGTTTTCTATCATCCACTCCCCCTCTCTCTAGTTCTGTCTGTTTTCTATCGTCCTCTCCCCCTCTCTCTAGTTCTGTCTGTTTTCTATCGTCCTCTCCCCCTCTCTCTAGTTCTGTCTGTTTTCTATCGTCCTCTCCCCCTCTCTCTAGCTCTGTCTGTTTTCTATCGTCCTCTCCCCCTCTCTCTAGTTCTGTCTGTTTTCTATCGTCCTCTCCCCCTCTCTCTAGTTCTGTTTGTTTTCTTTCATCCTCTCCCCCTCTCTCTAGTTCTGTCTGTTTTCTATCGTCCTCTCCCCCTAGCTCTGTCTGTTTTCTATCATCCTCTCCCCCTCTCTCTAGTTCTGTCTGTTTTCTATCGTCCTCTCCCCCTAGCTCTGTCTGTTTTCTATCATCCTCTCCCCCTCTCTCTAGTTCTGTCTGTTTTCTATCATCCTCTCCCCCTCTCTCTAGTTCTGTCTGTTTTCTATCGTCCTCTCCCCCTCTCTCTAGCTCTGTCTGTTTTCTATCGTCCTCTCCCCCTCTCTCTAGTTCTGTCTGTTTTCTATCATCCTCTCCCCCTCTCTCTAGTTCTGTCTGTTTTCTATCATCCTCTCCCCCTCTCTCTAGTTCTGTCTGTTTTCTATCGTCCTCTCCCCCTCTCTCTAGTTCTGTCTGTTTTCTATCGTCCTCTCCCCCTCTCTCTAGTTCTGTCTCTTTTCTTTCATCCTCTCCCCCTCTCTCTAGTTCTGTCTGTTTTCTTTCGTCCTCTCCCCCTCTCTCTAGTTCTGTCTGTTTTCTATCGTCCTCTCCCCCTAGCTCTGTCTGTTTTCTATCATCCTCTCCCCCTCTCTCTAGTTCTGTCTGTTTTCTTTCGTCCTCTCCCCCTCTCTCTAGTTCTGTCTGTTTTCTATCGTCCTCTCCCCCTAGCTCTGTCTGTTTTCTATCATCCTCTCCCCCTCTCTCTAGTTCTGTCTGTTTTCTATCATCCTCTCCCCCTCTATCTAGTTCTGTCTGTTTTCTATCATCCTCTCCCCCTCTCACTAGTTCTGTCTGTTTTCTATCGTCCTCTCCCCCTCTCTCTAGTTCTGTCTGTTTTCTATCGTCCTCTCCCCCTCTCTCTAGCTCTGTCTGGTTTCTATCGTCCTCTCCCCCTCTCTCTAGTTCTGTCTGTTTTCTATTGTCCTCTCCCCCTCTCTCTAGCTCTGTCTGTTTTCTATCGTCCTCTCCCCCTCTCTCTAGTTCTGTCTGTTTTCTATCGTCCTCTCCCCCTCTCTCTAGTTCTGTCTGTTTTCTATCATCCTCTCCCCCTCTCTCTAGTTCTGTCTGTTTTCTTTCGTCCTCTCCCCCTCTCTCTAGTTCTGTCTGTTTTCTATCGTCCTCTCCCCCTAGCTCTGTCTGTTTTCTATCATCCTCTCCCCCTCTCTCTAGTTCTGTCTGTTTTCTATCGTCCTCTCCCCCTAGCTCTGTCTGTTTTCTATCATCCTCTCCCCCTCTCTGTAGTTCTGTCTGTTTTCTATCATCCTCTCCCCCTCTCTCTAGTTCTGTCTGTTTTCTATCATCCTCTCCCCCTCTCTCTAGTTCTGTCTGTTTTCTATTGTCCTCTCCCCCTAGCTCTGTCTGTTTTCTATCATCCTCTCCCCCTCTCTCTAGTTCTGTCTGTTTTCTATTGTCCTCTCCCCCTAGCTCTGTCTGTTTTCTATCATCCTGTCTCCCTCTCTCTAGTTCTGTCTGTTTTCTATCATCCTCTCCCCCTCTATCTAGTTCTGTCTGTTTTCTATCATCCTCTCCCCCTCGCTCTAGTTCTGTCTGTTTTCTATCATCCTCTCCCCCTCTCTCTAGTTCTGTCTGTTTTCTATCGTCCTCTCCCCCTCTCTCTAGCTCTGTCTGTTTTCTATCGTCCTCTCCCCCTCTCTCTAGTTCTGTCTGTTTACTATCATCCTCTCCCCCTCTCTCTAGCTCTGTCTGTTTTCTATCATCCTCTCCCCCTCTCTCTAGTTCTGTCTGTTTTCTATCGTCCTCTCCCCCTCTCTCTAGTTCTGTCTGTTTTCTATCGTCCTCTCCCCCTCTCTCTAGTTCTGTCTGTTTTCTATCGTCCTCTCCCCCTCTCTCTAGTTCTGTCTGTTTTCTTTCATCCTCTCCCCCTCTCTCTAGTTCTGTCTGTTTTCTTTCATCCTCTCCCCCTCTCTCTAGTTCTGTCTGTTTTCTATCATCCTCTCCCCCTCTCTCTAGTTCTGTCTGTTTTCTATCGTCCTCTCCCCCTCTCTCTAGTTCTGTCTGTTTTCTATAGTCCTCTCCCCCTCTCTCTAGTTCTGTCTGTTTTCTATCATCCTCTCCCCCTCTCTCTAGTTCTGTCTGTTTTCTATCGTCCTCTCCCCCTCTCTCTAGTTCTGTCTGTTTTCTATCGTCCTCTCCCCCTCTCTCTAGTTCTGTCTGTTTTCTATTGTCCTCTCCCCCTCTCTCTAGTTCTGTCTGTTTTCTTTCATCCTCTCCCCCTCTCTCTAGTTCTGTCTGTTTTCTTTCATCCTCTCCCCTTCTCTCTAGCTCTGTCTGTTTTCTTTCGTCCTCTCCACTTTCTCACTAACAAACCCACCTAAGTAAACCTACACAAACAAATGTGTCCAGATGTTATCCCCCTCTCTCCTCTTCCCTCGCTCACTTTAACTGCATATACTCTGCTGCATTGCCTCTCTCGTTTCATCATCTTTCTCTCTCTCCCCTCTCTCTCTCCCCCTCTCTTTCCCCCCTCTCTCTCCCTCTCTATTTTCTTGCCTTCAGGAGTCTCCAACATCCCAACATCCTTCAGTGTTTGGGCCAATGCAGCGAGAGCATTCCCTTCCTGCTGGTCATGGAGTTCTGTCAGTTGGTGAGGGCCATGTTGTTTTAACTACTATTATTGGATGGAGAAGAAGAGGAGGGCACATTGTAGAGGAGATCCAAAGAGAGGCCATTTTGTTTTGGAAAGGATACATTTACTCCATTCCTCTAGGATTGTTTTCTCTCATCATTGTGTTTCTATCAGAGACTGATTGATACCTGAGCAACCAGCTGATTGGACAATGGATGATTCAAATGGATCAATTAAGTGACAAACACCAGACTATAGCTTCCGTACATGGAAACATATGTTTGGTTAGTTTCCTTCCCCCCATCGAATAACCTTGTAAATACTTGGTGACGTGATGTTATGCCAGTTGTTTCCAGCTCCAACACTCAACACCTGCTGCCTCTGTTTGTTTGCTTTCATTCTTGCTCTTTAATCAAAGACCGATTGAGACCTGAAATCCCAAGTGATTGGACTCTCTGGCCAATCAATGACTCAAACAGATCAATGAACGACCAGGGACGGGAGAGAAACACTACCGCAGCCCTTTACCAGAATAACATAAGCTATAAATCCTTTGTACATTGAAACATACATCTTTTTGTCATTTGAAGTATCTTATTCTCCTGTCCCACCACCAGTACAACCTCTCTCTCTCTAGTGATATTAACTCATTACCAATTCCCCTTCTGCCTTTGAGGACCTTCAGGTTCAGGAAAACACTTAGGAGAGGGTATTTCTCCAGCATAAATGTACAAATGTACTTGATATATAGCTCAATATGTCTGGTCAAAGTTATAAACTATGTTAATTGTTCTTCTGATTGTTTTAAGTATCACATACTGTACATGATATTGGTAATGCTCATTGATGGTGTAATAAATTAATGATATTGGTAACACTCATTGATGTTGTAATAAATTAATTATATTTGTGATGTGTTACCAGGGTGACCTGAAGAGGTACCTGAGAGCCCAGAGGAAGTCAGATGGGATGACCCCTGACCTTCTGACCCGGGAAATGCTGACCCTGCAGAGGATGGCGTTTGAAATCACCTCTGGCCTGCTGCACCTCCACGAGAATAACTACATCCACAGGTCTGTGAGGTCATATCCTGGCTCTCTCTGGCTCCAGTGGGGTTCCAATAGCTCCAGTGATTGATTGGTTGGTAATTGAGTGATTGATAGTAAAGGGATTATGATTGTTTTCTCTCCAGTGATCTGGCTTTGAGGAACTGTCTCCTTACCTCTGACCTCACTGTCAGAATCGGAGACTATGGGCTGTCTCATAACCACTACAAGGTATGTTTGAGTGTGTGTGGGGGCGTGTGCGCTTACCCATGTACTTTGCTTGAACCACCACAACCTGGAGACAAGTTATACCACTTTATACCACGGCATTGTTGAATAATCGTTTCTGATAGGCTTGTAGGGCATTCTAGAGAGGGCATTCTTTCCCTATAATCCACAGTATATCTGCACGATAGAATTCCATGGGTATAGTTATTACATGTTCTATGCTTGAGCTGCATTTGAAAGCAAAAGTTGAAAACACTATTGGCATTGTTGGATTCGATTTTCATAATAGCAAGCTAGGACTCAAATTTGGTTAGCTAAACTAGCAGGTCTGTTTGTTTGGTTACCATGGCAACTACGGTCTCTATATAGTAAACTTGCTAGGTACTTCAGTGGATGTTGAACACATTTTCTACCTGCAAATGAACACATCTCTATGCGTTCTCTGCAAAATAATGCAACTCCGTGGAAGGTCAGTTCTGCTCCTTTAGCGTGTCATGGAACACACCTTCCAGGTGGTTGATTATCTTCCAGAAAACACATAGCCCCTTGTTGATTATCCCTAACGTATTGGATGTCCCTAATGGCTTATCTTCAAGTCCATGCATCCCTCTGTGTGTTTATCTGTGTAGGATGACTATTACCTAACATCAGACAAGCTGTGGATTCCCCTGAGGTGGATAGCGCCAGAGCTTCTGGAGGAGTACAGAGGATCTCTGATCGTCACTGACCAGACCAAGACCAGCAATCTGTGGTACGTACCATAACACAACCTGCCTCTAAAATGGACAAATAAACAACTGAATATTTCAATAAGCTGTATTCTGTATTTCTTATCTCATTTAATTATTTCTCTATCCTCCAACTCTCTCTCTCTACTCCTATTTTCTATCTCTCCCCTCTCTTTCCCCTCTATCCCACTTCTCTCCCATCTCTCTCCACTTCTCTCTCCTCTCGCTCCCCTCTCTCTCCGACTTCCCTCTCCTCTCTCTCTTACTTCTCTCCCCTCTCTCCCCTCTCTCTCCAACTTCCCTCTCCTCTCTTTCTCCCATTTCTCTCCCACTCTCTCCCATTTCTCTCCCCTCTCTCTTCCTTTTCTACCAGGTCTCTGGGGGTGGTGATCTGGGAGCTGTTTGAGTTTGGTTCTCAGCCTCACAGGCACCTGAGTGATGAGGAAGTGTTGACCTTTGTCATCAGAGAGAGACAGATCACCCTGGCCCAGCCACGGCTCAAACTCTCCCACGCTGACTACTGGTCAGTGGGCCATTTCCTGACTTTTGGTTCTCTAATGATATCTGCATTTGATGAAGAAAGTAGTCGATTACAGATGTGTTATTTTAAAGGCCTACTTTGTCAATAGATCATTAAGGTCAAAGCTAATATATGCAATCCCCTCAAACCTCTCTTTTGTTGTGGAGGTAGATTAGCTTTAATACTGCAGATAGATTGTAGCTTCCATCAATGTAATTGTCTGTGTCCTTTCCAATCCCCCTTATCTTTGTGTTTGTCTTTCCTGTCTTTCCTCTTCCAGGTATGAGATCATGCAGTCCTGCTGGCTCCCTCCTTCCCAACGCCCCTCCATCGCTGAGGTATTCCTCCTCCTCTCCTCCCTTCTGGCTGCTGAGCGAGGGATGTCCCGAAGGAGTGTGGGAGAGGGCGAGGAGGATGAGGACGAGGAGTATGAGAAAGGGAGAGGAAGAAGAGGAGAGAGCGATGAGTCATTTGAAAGACGGTGGGATTCTCTCCGTCCTCCAGCCTTCCAGGCTGCAGCGAGTGAACGACAGAGAGAGAGGGAGTATGGGAGGGATGACAGGGGGAACTCCTACCCTCTACTGGAAGCCGTGGGGAACTGCATCACCCCATCCTCCACAGAACTCGATGACATCCTGACAGTCACGGAGACCAGTAAAGGGTTAAATTTTGAGTACTTCTGGGAGAAAGCCCATGCGAAGCGGGGCTACCAACCACTTCCTCCTCCCCAGCCAATCCCGACGGTCAACCCCTCCCACAGACAATCCCTGGACACACCCACTGTTGTCCCTGTGATAAGTGCACGTAGCCCCTCCCTCGCCAGCGAGTACTTCATTCGATTGGAGGAGCACACCCCTCAGGATAAGTCCCCATCTCTTAAAGGGAAAGCGCATTCTTTCCGTTCTGACTCATTGTGTCCTGGAGATCTGGAGCTAGTGGAGATACGCAGCGGAATGCTGGGCAAAGAACGCACACCGTACAGTTCTGATGAGGAGTACACTGGGCGAGGAGGGAAATCCATCCAGACCATCCGATCCAGCGAGGTCCAGATAAGGGTCCACAACACTGGGGTGGCAGAGTTCAAAGACACCTCCAGTAGGGTGACTGACTTCTCTGTGGTGGATTTAGGAGATGATGAGGAGGAGGAGGGGGGTGAAGGAGACAGTAGGTCATCCACTGGTTCTCAGGCCCCTGTCCTGCCTCCCAAGCCATGTTCTATGTCAACCTCCTCGGGCAACCACCTCCACTCGCGCCCCCTCCCTGTGCCTCCGTTGGGCTACCACCGAGTAGGACTTGGGCTGGGTCACTATTCCATGAGTGGTAAGATAGAAACGATGGACCCTCTGACGGGCAGCTGCCTGCCATCATCATATGATCACTTAGGGTTCCACCGTCCTCGTCAGACCATGCCCCCCTCCCCGTCACTGTCCCCCTCCCTACCCCAGTCCAGCCACCCCATCTACCCCACTCCCCAAACATGTCCTCCCCCTCTCCCACCCCACTACAAGCCCCAAAGGGGCCTGTATCACAGCTATGGTGTAGGTAGCTACTCCAGATACAGTAAGCCCCAGATGTACTCTCAAAGAGAGCCACTATCCTGTGACGACTCAGACCGACAAGGTGGTGTACGGCGCACAGCATCCTTGCACAACACAAAGAGAACATCCAATTTCCGCTCAAAAGACTTTGACTCTCCCGTACGACGCCAGAACGTATTTCGCCCTGTTTACCGCAACATCTCCCACTCCGAGTCCGGGGGCCCCAGAATTGAGAGGCACTCGTCCTCCAGTCCCACCTATTCAGATGAGGATGACTCCCCCTTTATGTCCCCTGAGAAACCCAGTGGGGGAGGGACAACCGTCCCGACTTCTAGTTTGTCAGAGGATGTGGATCCGGCCACAGCCGAGCTCTTCTCCAGGGGTATGAAGAGGACCCAGTCGCGCCTCGCCACCATCCTGCCTGCCATCTGGAGGGAGGACGCGGAACTGCAGGCGGATAGCGTAACTGACGCCAAGAAATCCCCCATGCACCTGTTTCTGACTGAGATCTCTAGTGTGTCAGAGTCAAATGATGCCAAGTCCAAGGAGGGGAGGATCTCATGGGAGGGAGAGACAGAGCGGGAGAAGAAAAGGGATGGGGAGAGGTCAGGGAACTTCCTTCAGCCCTTGAGAGGGGGGATGCGTCGGTCCCGGTCGCTGGCCACAGAGCTGGTCTCTACAGAACAGACATTGGGGCCAGACAGAAACACACAGATGGGGACAGAGGTGGAGAGGGTGAGGAAAGGCTCCATCCAGAGAGATCTATTCCTCACTGAGATCTCAAACACAGGAAGGATGGATGCAGGCATGGAGAGAGATCCGGTGAAGTTCCTCCACCCTCCTGGCTCCCAATCGCGTCCCTACACCTACACCTGCGCCCCCGGCCTCCCGTCCTACGCTGAGGCCGAGGAGGCATACTCCAGGGGCATGAGGAGATCCCGATCCCTCCTCTCTGAAATCACAGTGGGGAGGCAGGAGTCACAAGAAAATGAGAAGGAGACCGAGAAGGGACAGATGACCAGAGAGGAGTTCCTGAAGGAGATCCAATCAGCAGAGACCTTTTTGACGGAGATCATATCCAGACAAAATGCAACCGCCTCCAATAAGCATTGCGAGGACTTGTCTCAGTCACCCACTCCAATGTCACCAGAATACGAGTCAATATGCATAGATCCTGACTCCTCTCAGACCATCCGTTTCCAATCAGAGAGTTCCATACGTACATCAAACAGAGGCAAAGACGATGTAGCACCGGAGGCCATTTACGCCCAAGTGACTAAACGGGCAAAAAAGAGTGAGATAAAGGTCACTATACGGCCTGAGATTCCAGTACTGCAAATAGGATCAAATAAACAGTCTGTCAAACAGGAAGAGGGATGTCCCACAGACATAACCTGCTTCAAGGACTCACCCAGCTCACTCACAGATCCCACCGCTGACACCAACTCTCACCCAGACTCTCAGCCCCGGCCTGGTGACTTTGTGTTCTCAGAGATAATGCCAAAAAATGGCCTCCTCCTTTACCAAACATTCCCCAGTACAAAAACAGAGGAGGACGTTTCAGAAGGTCCAGCCTTACCTGTAAGAGAAACACAGAGAGTCAGAGAAAGGGTTGAGCTCTCAAGACAAGCTCAAGTTCAGTCTTTATCTCAAGACAGTGTTACTGGAGGAGTGGAAGACTCTGAAAAGAAACCCTGTGATGACGAGTTACCTATTTATGTAGATGAGAAAGAGAGCAGGGGTCAGAATAATGTTGGGGAAAGGAATTGTGAGAGAATGAAAGGTGATGCTGAGGTCAGAGATACAGGGCAAGGATGTCAGAAGCAGGAAGTTGTTGATGACATTTTACATGACTTAACAACAGGGACATCTGAAACAGATAGAGCATGTCAAATTGAATCTAAAGATCACAAGGAAGAAGGGTCAGAGAGTTCAAAAGGTTGGGACAGTCAAATGAAGAACAACACATCACATTCAAATCAAATCAAATCAAATTGTTCTAATGCTCAGTCACATAACCCAAATGTTGAAAGCTATTTACAAATCAACAAACAGAATTCACAGATCAACCAAGAAGGAAGGTCAGACCCAAGTCAAAAGAGCCCTGCAGCTGTTCCCACCACCCCAGACTGGGAACCATCCTCTGACCTCTCTCTCTCCACAATGACCCCCTCAGACTCATTCCTTTCATCTTTGACCCCAAGTTCAGCTGACTGTCTGACCCCAGGTGACCCGTGTGTTGGAGGTGAAGGACCAGGTGGTTGGAGGGTGCTGGGGACAGAAACCCCCCACAGAGACTCTGCCTACTTCTCTGACAGTGACTGGGAAGGGGAGGGGCTTGGCAGGAAGGGCAGTGATGGACTGAGCGTGACCAGACCCGGCAGTGGACGAGGCGGAGAGAGGGGGACGCTGACAGGAATAGAAGAGAAGACAGAATTAGAGGATGAGGGAGAAACCGGGGGAAAGAGTCTCTTGAAGAGGATTTCAAATAAGGGAATTGACATTGAGAGGGAAAAGGAGACCGTTCTTGAACAGAATGCTCATGTGCAGGATATCTCTCAAAACAGTGATGATGGATATAAAGACATGTCAAGTATTCAGGAGAACGATCTCAGTCTGAAAGAAGTAGAACATAAAACAGGGGTAGAATCAGAACAGAGAGAAGACTCTGGAATGTTCCACAATGAGAGTGGAGAGTCAGATGAAAAGGGACTAGTCCATCTGGGACTCCTGTCTGATAACTCACAGACCAAGGAGAACAATGAGTTTATAGCTAAGCTGTTCTCTAACTTAGATGATGCACCTCTCAAAGGGTTCTCTTACAATGATGGAACTCAAATTTGTAATCATTACACAGAAGGTGTGATTTCTCATGTGGAGTCGGATGATTTTAGATTCCATGACTCCACAGACAAAGTCTTGACATTGCCTTCTAATAGTACCACTAAGACAGATTGCTTGAAATTAATATCTGCCATTCAGACAAAGGATAACAAACTTGAGAATGAAGAACTCCCAGGTATTGAAGAGAGAGAAAATGATAATTCCATGAAAGACACTACGGAACCAGTGACGGCGTTACATGGCGACCATGATAACAGAGAATCAAGGCTATCTAGGTTCTACGGTATTCAAACCAGCGAGGTCAAACTCAGTGACGATATTCCAGTAGTACTGGATCCCAACGACGGAGAGAGCACCAATGACGAAGAGAGCAAACTGGCCTCTTCTTTCTGGGCAGAGGGGGTCACTGAGGTGTCTGAAAGAGAAGACGGGCAAGATCTGGAGATTCAACACACCGACGCCAATGAGCTTGGCCTGAGAAACTTGTGTTACTCAGAAGAAAGCGAAGACGAGAGGGCCAAGGCCAAATCAGAGACAGAGAAACAGCTTGCCGCTGGAGAGCTGTGTAACGCCATGAAGGAGAAATCTCCTCAGAGAGGACCAGTGATGGGTAGCCAGAGTGGGTCTTTGAGCAGGGATGGATCTGCTGAGACTGTGGACAGGGAGTCATCTAAGGATCTGGAGATGAAGGCTAAAGAGCTGTGGAACACTCTGGAGGAGGGGGAGGGGAGAGGGGAAGGAGTGGTGAGGGGCGAATTCGACTGTCACCGTTTCCAGCAGGGAGACCTGCACCTGTGGCCATCAGAGAACGACCAGTGGGCCTCGTCGGAGAACAGAAGCCAGGAAGCTGAACTCGGATTGGAATTCTTCTCAGCGTTCGGAAAGACCTGGGAGGAGAGGGAGCAGCTGGTGGTAGGCCGGGAATTCTGGGAGGCTGAGGAGAACGATGAACTGGCGGGGAGTGAGCCTCATCCAGCCGTCCTCCAAGATAGTGAAGATACTTCTAATGACGAGAGGCAGGGACGGGTAGCCTACCTGGAAATAAAGGGAGAGTTGTCCCAGAAACAGGTTCTCTCCAGTAGCATTGACAGTCAGCTATCCCAGGCACTGGATGTACAGCAAGAGGAAAATATAGAAAATCCAGATAGGTTTGATGATGATGATGAGCAAAATGTTGAAGGTGATCAGCTAGTGGTTGAGGTGGAAAACCGAGAAATCCCAGAGCATGAGACCAATGCAAGAGGGAGGGAGCAGTTCAGGTCACTCACTGAGATGGGTGGAGACAGTGAAAGTCAAACTGCATCTCTTCTAAACGACTTGGATGGAAACATTGCTCAAGATGAGGGAAATCAGAACTTCAACAGGTTGAATCATCTCAGTGAAATCCAAATGGAAGAAGGGGCAATGGCCGAAAATCACATAGAAAAAGAACAGGACTTTGAATTAGACAACCATCTTGCTCCCACAGTAAAGAGTATATATTTGGGTGTATCTATCTGCCTTACTGGAGTACCACAGGTAGATTTATCAGGATTACAACATATTGAGCCAAGCATGCACATTGAAGAAGCTGACTCTACTCGCCAGCTTGTGGGGGAAGACAGAGAAGGGGGAGTAGACATTGTAAACACAAGTGAGGATTTGAGAGACATATCTCTTCTATGCGACCTGGTGTCTTATCCCAATGATAATGACTTGGAGGATATAGCCTCTTGTACAGATCTGTCTGGTTCACATGGAGGCAACTTTCAGTTCAGTTCTGTAGACTTTCCCAGCCCTCCTCCTAGCATAGATCTTGATATGCAAGAAGACAGGTTGCAGAGTTTAGATGATTATTTTCCTAGTCCCCCACCTTCTGTCATAGAAATAGACGATGATCGCGGTCTTATAAACCTTGATTATTTAGGCTCAGATTTCATTACCAGTGCTGAGAGAGACCCAACAATGCCCTCCACTCCTCACACTGATATCCCAGAGCCGCTCCCCTTACCACCCGCCACAACCCACAGCAGAGGGATCTCTGCAAACCTCGACCTTTCACCTGTACATCCAACACTTCCATTATTCTCAGGTGAAAGCCAGAACCAGAGCCGCCTTACATCAAACATATCCGAGGATGACAGAAATAACCTGTCCCAGAAAAACACAACCACCACACTCCCGTCATTCCTCCAGAGTCCCCTCAACACCATCCCAGAGCTGTTGATCTCTGAGTGGAAGGATTTGGACGAGGAGCCTCTGGAAGATTTTGAGAAACTGGAGCAGCTGTGTTGCATATCTGGGGATGAGGAGGACACCCTGGGTGACCTCTTCCTGGGGAATCTGGAGCTGTTGGAGTCTATGAAGAAGACGCCTGAGCAGAAAGCTAAGGGTTCTGGAGAGAGCGATAAAGGTGAAGAGACCTGTGGGACCTCCATGCCTGAGGGGAAGAGGAGAGTGGAACTGAAAGAGGACGTTGACGGAATCTCTGAGAGCGCTGACTGGCTGGCCAGGTTGGTTCCATCGGCGGTCCAGGACATCCCAACTGGGGCTAAACTTTCACCTCAGGCGGAGAGGCATGAACTACAGTTCCCATCAGCCCTTTCACCATGTCATTCTCCTGACTCCAAGGACCAGAGGTCACTTTCAAAGATGCCCACTAAAAATGGCCTAATGATGCAGGTGAGCATTAGCCTTGCATTTTAACCCCAAATTGCACAACTTTGTAGATGTATGAAAGTATATGCCTACACAATTTACAATATCCATTTTCCTGAATATGTTTAAACATTTATTCCCCTATTATCTTCTTCTGTTTCCCTTTCTTCAGGTGTGTGAGGAGAGACTGCAGTTCTCGCTCTGTGAGAACGTTAAAACGAACGTCCTCCGGGGGGCGACAGTGAGCGACAGCATCATTCTCCGCCCATGGGGGGACCAGTCCTTTGATGGGGGCGGAGACGCAGTCAGTGTGAAGGATGTAGGAAGGTATGCTCTCTCTATCACAGGAGGTTGGTGGCACTTTAATTTGGGAGGAGGGGCTCGTGGTAAGGGATGGAACAGAATCGGTGGAATGTCATCAAATACATCAAACACATGGTTTGATGCCAATCCATTGGCTCCGTTTCATCCATTGTCATGGGTTGTCCTCCCCTCAGTAACCTCCACTGCCCTCTATGTATTTTGAGATTTATCAAACTGTTGTGTTGAATGATGGCAGGTAGACAGATAATAAAAGAAGAGATCTTTTTTTCTGTTCTTAGCGAAGAGGAGCCGGACACCGAACCCAATTCTGAACCCCAGAGTGAGTCTGATGCGACTGACAGTGAACCACTGACTGTGATCCAGCAGCCAGAAGTTACACCCCCTCAGCCTGTGGCAAACCAAGCAATGAAAGGTACCTCCAGACCTTTTTTGTGTGAAAATGTGTATGAATAGGATGCATTGTTGACATTCACCCACTCTGCAGGTGTGTAAATGACATGTTCTAATGGATAGATTGGTGCTTTCTGACACCATCTTTCATGTCTGACTTGATCTATTCCTCTCTTTTCTTTCACAGCCAAACTGGCTCGCTTGTCCCTCTCCCTCTCCCTCCCTCCTCTCCCTCTTGCTCTCCCTCTCTCCTCCAGTCCCAAGGGAGGGTTCAGAGAGGGCGGGCTACACAGAGACAGGAGTGGGAGACGGAGGGGTGCGTCCCCAGGAAGTGACCCCGATGAGGATGAGGAAGAAGAACAGGAAGACGAAGGCTCCAGAAGGGTGATTGTTGTCACTGAAACAGACGTTGGCAAAAGGGTGGGGCTCAGGAGTCTGCTGAAGTCGCCAAGGGAACCGATAGACAAAGAGAAAGACAGAGGGAGAAACGTGTCCTTTTTTGATGATGTCACTGTCTATCTCTTTGATCAGGTGTTTGTTTAGTTTCCCCCCCCCCCTCATATATTGAGTCCCATGTTACTCTTGGGCTTTTAACACTTTCACTATATTGGATGTACATGTACTGTCTCTGCTCCTTTTCAGTCCCTGACTCTTCCTCTCTGTTTCTGAAACAGGAAACTCCAACCAGTGAGCTGAGTAGTTCCACCTGCACCAGTCCAGCTCCAGCTCCTAACAAAAGCACTAAATTTGATTTACATGGTACGTACTACGTATGCATGCATGTTGCTATTAGAAACCATATAACGATCCTGTACATCATTCCCTTCTGTGAGCCAATAAAAAGCTTTTGATGAAATTACTACAATAACAAACATCCATTGGACAGCTCCCATCTGATCCCCACTCACTGAAATTGAGAACCCCTCACACCAACCCCTTTTCTAAATATGCACCCCCAAAATGTATCTCTTGTAATTATACCCCACACGCTGTGACATGGGGAATGGAGTGGGGACATAAATCTGGTGCTCAACAATGCACGTCTAAGATGTGTTTTCCACCCTGTCTCCAGAAGCCGTCCACTCTCAGTCTCTCCCACTGATCGCTTCATTTCACAGAATAATGAGAGCTTTGGCTGATCCCCTCTGGGTGTTTTGAATAGACTGTATATAGAAAAGCATCAACACCAAAATAATCTACTTTCATGATCTCTGTCAGCCTGCAGAGTTGAACAGTTCAAAGCTTTGCATGGAGAGAAAGTGTATTTTTAACTTGGGAGTGTGGGCCTTTTTGTGCTTCGGTTCTACAAGAGGATGTTTGTACACACGTATAGAGTATATTAACCAATGATATACCATTTGTGTAATGTTTTTATCGTACATATATATTTTTAATAACATTTACAGTTGTATGCTTTTGTTTATGTCTTGTGCCGCATGGGTCAATTTGATTTCATGAAATGTGTTAGAATGTATCCCCTGAATTCAAATAGTATTTACTCCAACCCTAGTACAGTGTGTTTGTGTATGGCATAGTTGTAGTGTAGTAATTCCTTAATTCCCTTACTTACACCATGCTCCTGTCTTTCTACCAGGAGCAAACAGCAAAGGCAAAGACTCCAAAAGAAAAGGGGACTTGTCAGTCAAAGCGAGGTCGCCCGTGGGGACCAACCCAGTGACATCCTCGCGTTTTACCGTCAGCCCAGCCGATGACCCCCACTTGGTGTGAGGCAGGGTTCCGGAATCCTCTGAGTTGTTCTGTAACCCTCAGAACAGGGACCTTCTGAGAGTGGCCAGTGGATTCCCCTCCAACCATAACCATTCTCAGAGGCTATTTTTTTATCGATCAGGCAACGGAAAGAAAAGACCCCCGTTCTAAAAGCTGGACACATTCCAGGTTTAACCAGCTACCAGTCCTTGTACCAGAAAGGTTGTTGATATAATAACTCCTCTCTTTGCCACTGAATCCTAGGGTCGATTTATAGACACTGGCTGGAAGTGGTTGATGGCAAAGGCAGTTTGTCCTAGGCGAAGAACAGTCTGGAGCTTTGTCAAATCTGAAACGGATTGACGGCTATGCAATGGGAGTCATTGTGTACCAGCTTACCTTCTCTTTACCTGCTTCTTTCGGTTGTCTTTACCCAGTATGTACTGGGGGATGCACTTTCTTTTAGTCATGTATCTGTCTATGTGGAAGCTTGGATTGAAATCTTAACTTTGTAAAAACGATTTTCATTGCAGTCAGTCGTACTTGTAGGCAGCAGTTGGGGCCAGAAAACAATCTTAACTCCTGTATTTGAGAGTACTCATTCAACATTTGTATAAAGATAGTGTATACAATATAATTTTAGAGCTGTTTAATTTAGATGTATTCTTAGACTGCACGAAAAGATGAAAACAAGCTATGTTTCTCTATACTTTTATTCTAAAAGACTTATGTCTAGCTATTATTTATTTAATGTATTCATTATTTATTTAAAAAATATTTCCATGCTTTGTAAATATTGTTTATTTATTTTGGTGCAATTAATGTATCTCTCAGAATTGTTTGGGACAAAATGCATCTAAGTAATAGCTTCTCGATTTAATTATTCTTCATAACAAATAAAGCAAGATATTTTCCCCAACCCCCAAAAATATTGAGTATAATTTTATGTCTTTATAACTGCCATCCTGTGCTTAACTTATGTCCTCAACTTGTAGGGTTTCCCAAACTGGGTCCTGGGCCCCCCCCCCCTGGGTACATGTTTTGGTTTTGTCCCAGCACTACACAGCTGATTCAAATAACCAACTCAACATCAAGCATTGATGACTTTAATCAGCTGTGTAGTGCTAGGGAAAAGGGGGGGGTGGCAGGACTGAGTTCGGAAAACCCTGCTCTAATATATATATAACATGTTTAATTATTTTCTAATATGATTCAATGTATAGTTGTCTTGTCATAATTTTACTTTGTTTGAGGACAATTGATGTATCTTAGCATGATAAAACGGAAGCTTCTCATCGGTAAATATCTCCAAAGTTCATGTATTTGTTGATTTACATTCATTTTCTACTAATAGCAACCCATCATGCAGTCAAGCTCCAACTAGTCCCTTTGTTTAGTCTGTTTCAACATCTGTTTAAAACCTGTATTGTTTAAAGAATGGGTTTCATGGGATGCTGTATAAAACCAGGGGAAATGAAAACAACATAAAAACTGTGAAACATTTATTGAACTGTTTGATGAAAATAAATTGTACTGTCTTATATTCTTAAATCAGAGTATTCCTTTTGCTGTCAAAGGAGACTGGACTGGTGTTCAAATTTTTTTTCTGAAATGATGGATCAAACTACTGTATTATGTAGCTAACAATGGATGGCTCAAGGGATGTTGCATAACAATAGCTAATCTTATTTCCCATCCCCCATCTCTGGTTATGAAGGCCTGATGCTTATTATGAAATTGGACCAAAGGATGGTCAATAATGGGTGAATAACTAATCTCCAAAATACTCTACCCAAAGTAAATCGCGGAATGTCTAGCCATTGAATATAGAATGCATTAAGACTGGAAATATGAGTGAGATAAAGACCATTCACATTTATCCAGGTCTGATACTGGCCTATACTACGGATAAAAACAGCAATTCCCATAAAGCCTTGCTCAAGGCTCAACGTTACAAACGTTAGATCATTTATAGTGATGCCTTTCGTCTGCGACTCGCTATAGAGGCGACGTTGATAACGCAAGCAAATATTTTTTAACGTCGAACGTATTTCGAAAGTTGTTGGATTTGTAGGGTTTCTTTTGACGGTAGGAGTTTCGAACTCCGAAGGTAAGTTCTCATAAATTTGTGCCGTATAATTTCAGCTAACTTGCGAACGTTTCCCTAGACTTAGCTAGCTAACTGCTGTTATAGCCACGGTTATCCAGCGAGGCCAGCTTTGAATTATTATTTTTTTCAACCTTTATTTAACTAGGCAAGTCAGTTAATTAAGAACTAATTATTATTTACAATGACGGCCTAACCGGGACGACGCTGGGCCAATTGTGCACCACCTTATGGGACTTCCAATCACGGCCGGTTGTGATACAGCCTGGACTCGAACCAGGGTCTATAGTGACGCCTCTAGCACTGAGATGCGCCACAGCTAACGTTAGCTAGCTACAAATTAATCAATGAACCATAACCAATTGTTTTTATGGTAAAGATTATATAGATTCTCACATTTAGACATTGCACACGTTTTCACTCTAGGTCATTTACACACGTGTGCGTGCTCAGCTGTGGGCTAGCTAGGAATTGACTTCATATCCCTCCCCATGTCACACAGCCTTGTCCCACATTGTTGTTCCTTTCCTGCAGATGTCTCTGGCCGATGAGCTCCTGGCTGATCTGGAGGAGGCGGGGGATGAGGGGGAGGATGGGCTGTACCCGGGGGAAGAGGGGGAGAGTGATGGGGAGGCAGGGGAGGGACAGGTAGAGGGAGGTTTGGAGGACATTCCAGAGGAGATGGAGGTGGACTACAGCGGAGCTGAGAGTGTGTCGTCCATCGCTAAACTACGCAACAGCAAACAGGTCAGGACACTGTGTGTGGAGCTGTGCGCAGTCAATATACTAGAACAGGGTTTCCCAAACTGGGTCCTGGAGCCCCCCGTGGGTACATATTTGAGTTTTGCCCTAGCACTGATTCAAATAACCAACTCAGCAAGCTTTGATGATTTAATCAGCTCTGTAGTTCTAAGGTAAAAACAAAAACATGCTCCCAGGGGGGGCCCAGGACTGGGAAACCCTGTTCTAGAACATATAAGCTATTTCCAAGGTTTGTTTTGAAAACCCACAATTTGTTTGTTTACAGTTCTCAGAGATCATGGACAAAATTGCAATCTATGTCGAGAAGCAGCGCAAGAACTCTGAAGGTGATTGTTGACTGTTTCTATGTTTTTGTTGTCACATACACCGGATAGGGTTGTTTTACTGGGTCAGTTACTTTGCCAATGCTCTAACCTCTAGGCTACATGGCGCCCTATTGAAGACACAGCACTTCTATAATTGGCTGTTTGGATGTCTCGTTCTGTGGTTTATGTTCCACTCTGAATACAATGGATACTGATTCTACTTCAATGGTTTCTGAACCTCCATCTTGTGGTTTTACTGACTCTCCTCTCTTCCCTTTCTCTTCAGTCTCCGGTCCGGTGGAGGCAGACCCAGAATACAAGCTCATCGTTGCTGCCAATAACCTCACAGTAGAAATTGAGAACGAACTGAGTGAGTCCACTATGTTCATAAGTGATTGTGTCAATATGCTGCTGTAATTTGCTTGCATTGCGTTATGTCTAATGGCGTCTTTGTTTGTCTTTGTCAGACATCATTCACAAGTTTGTACGCGACAAGTATTCTAAGAGGTTCCCTGAGTTGGAATCCCTGGTGCCCAACTCTCTGGATTATGTCCGCACTGTCAAGGTGAGCTGATGTTAGAGGAGAATTCTCTTCCACATCAAAATGTGTCTACATTGTTTTAAACTGTTGTCTACTATTCATGTCCCTGCTGTTGGGCTGAACACTGTGTGTGTAGGAGCTGGGGAACAACCTGGACAAGTGTAAGAACAACGAGAATCTGCAGCAGATCCTGACCAACGCCACCATCATGGTGGTCAGCGTCACAGCCTCCACCACACAGGGGTAAGAGCAGGGACACATCACAGCCTCCACCACGCAGGGGTAAGAGCAGGGACGCGTCACAGCCTCCACCACGCAGGGGTAAGAGCAGGGACGCGTCACAGCCTCCACCACGCAGGGGTAAGAGCAGGGACACGTCACAGCCTCCACCACGCAGGGGTAAGAGCAGGGACACGTCACAGCCTCCACCACGCAGGGGTACGAGCAGGGACACGTCACAGCCTCCACCACGCAGGGGTAAGAGCAGGGACACCTGGGTTGATTTAGTTGGAGAGGTCCACCAATGGGAGTGAACTTATTTGGTGGAGCAGACATTTACAGAATGTTCAGATAGAAATATGATCAATAGACCTTACATTATCTACACAACAGGGAACCGTAACATCCATTTGGTTGCAGACCACCTTTCCATCTCAATGATGTTGGAATATCAACATGACTTGTTTCCAGGACGATGCTGGGTGAGGATGAACTGAAGAGGTTGGAGGAGGCCTGTGACATGGCGCTAGAGCTGAACCAATCAAAACACAGGATCTATGAATATGTGGAGTCCAGGATGTCATTCATTGCTCCTAATCTGTCAGTCATCGTTGGAGCCTCGACTGCAGCCAAGATCATGGGTCAGTGATTATAATGATTTAGTTTTTTATATAATTTACAGGATTCTCCCAATCATACGGTCGTCTTCCTCCCTGTGGTGGTAGGTATTGCTGGGGGCCTGACCAACCTGTCTAAGATGCCAGCCTGTAACCTGATGCTACTGGGAACCCAGAAGAGGACCCTGTCAGGGTTCAGCAGCACTGCTTTGCTCCCACACACCGGCTACATCTACCACTGTGATGTGGTCCAGACTCTACCCCCGGTCAGTGCACCACACTTGGCGCTGTGTTCCCAAGAGCTTTGTTTGACTGTGGCTTTACCTAAGCTAACAAGAGTTATCCCTGTGTTGTAGGACCTGAGGAGAAAGGCAGCACGCCTGGTTTCAGCTAAGTGCACCCTGGCATCCCGAGTGGACAGCTTCCACGAGAGTGCAGACGGCAAGGTGAGAACTGGAACAGGGAAGAAAGGGGTAAATAAACGTCTGTTACATATTAACTCTGGTCTTATTCTCTCTGTGCAGGTGGGCTACGACCTGAAAGAGGAGATCGAGAAGAAGTTTGATAAATGGCAGGAGCCTCCACCAGTGAAGACTGTCAAACCCCTGCCAGCACCGTTGGACGGACAGAGGAAGAAGAGAGGAGGGCGGAGGTATTTACTTTAGGGATGTGTAGATAACTGGTCCTGAGTTGTCATTTTTTTCAAAGTGCAATGTTAAACAGTATTTATTGATGGTCTCATTTTTTGTCTGTCCTTGTCCAGGTATCGTAAGATGAAGGAGCGTCTGGGTCTGACAGAGATCAGGAAACATGCCAACAGGATGACCTTCGCAGAGGTCAGAACAGCTAATCTGTCTTTCAGGACAGCTGTTACTATATTTTACTATGTGTAATTACAATAAATATTTTTAACCAACCACCCTCTGTTTCTCTCAGATTGAGGATGATGCGTACCAGGAGGACCTGGGTTTCAGTCTGGGCCAGCTGGGGAAGTCGGGCAGCGGACGCGTCAGACAGGCTCAGGTCAACGAGGCCACCAAGGCCAGGATATCCAAGTCCCTACAGAGGAAGCTGCAGAAGCAGAACATGACATACGGCGGCAGGTCCACGGTCGGCGGCAGGTCCACAGTCGGCAGCAGGTCCACAGTCGGCGGGAGGTCCACAGTCGGCGGGAGGTCCTCGGTCAGAGACAACTCCTCAGGAACAAGTTCCAGCGTAGCCTTCACTCCACTACAGGTAGGCCTAATTGGTTTTTGTTTTCACATGAAAAAAAGCTACATGTATTTGATTTTATTATGTCAACAAATGAAGCACTTCATCACCAGTAACGTTCGCATTTACCAGCAGGGGTGGCCTCCTTGTTTCTGTTTGTTGTGGAATTGAACTTGAACTGAACTCTGTTCCTCAGGGACTGGAGATCGTGAACCCGCATGCAGCAGAGAAGAAGGTGGCTGAGGCCAACCAGAAATACTTCTCCAACATGGCAGAGTTCCTCAAGGTCAAGAAGGAGGGAGAGGGAAAGTGAGGAGTACACATACAATTTATCATACACTTACACACAGGAGAGACTGATATACAGACATACCAACTTGTATTTCAAAATGAATGCATATTGAGTGAAATGCATTCACACTGACTGATTGATCAGGCGTCATTGCATAACCATGGGGAGAAGATCGACCATAACAGTGAAGAACATATATTTAGATTGTATATTTGTTTTAGAGCATGTTGTGCTTTTTGAAAAACGTTTTGACTCCATTTTGTTCCATTTTAATAAAATTAAACTAATACTTCCTTGTCTCATTACTGAAAAGTGCTTTCGAAAAGTATTGAGACCCCTTGACTTTTTCCAAATTTTGTTACGTTACTTATTCTAAAATTGTTTTTCCACTCAATTTAATCACTACCCCAGAATGACAAAGCAGAAATGGGTTTTTGCAAATGTATGTCTGTGTACGCACACACACACACACACACAGAGTACCAGTCAAGTTTGGACACCTACTCATTCAAGGGTTTTTCTTTATTTTGACTATTTTCTAACATTGTAGAATAATAATGAAGACATCAAAACTATGAATTAACACATGGAATCATGTAGTAACCAAAAAAGGGTTTAACAAATCAAAATATATTTTAGATTTGAGATTCTTCAAAGTAGCCACCCTTTCCCTTGATGACAACTGCACACTCTTGGCTACTTTGAATAATATAAAATGTCTTGATTTTAATTTTTATCATTACATGATTCCATATGTGTTATTTCATAGTTTGTCTTCACTATTATACAAAGTAGAAAATAAAGAACAAGTTGGTGTCAACCTTTGACTGGTACTATACACACTGCTCAAAAAAAAAGGAAGAGTAAAATAACATCCTAGATCTCAATGAAATATTCTTATAAAATACTTATTTTTTTACATAGTTGAATGTGCTGACAACAAAATAACACAAATTATCAATGGAAATCAAATTTATCAACCCATGGAGGTCTGGCTTTGGAGTCACACTCAAAATTAAAGTGGAAAACCACACTACAGGCTGATCCAACTTTGATGTAATGTCCTTAAAACAAGTCAAAATGAGGCTTCGTAGTGTGTGTGGCCTCCACGTGCCTGTATGACCTCTCTACAACGCCTGGGCATGCTCCTGATGAGGTGGCCAAGTCCTGGACAGTCTGTGGTGCAATGGAGCAAGACATGATGTCCCAGATGTGCTCAATTGGATTCAGGTCTGGGGAATGGGCGGGCCAGTCCATAGCATCAATGCCTTCCTCTTGCAGGAACTGCTGACACACTCCAGCCACATGAGGTCTAGCATTGTCTTGCATTAGGAGGAACCCAGGACCAACCGCACCAGCATATGGTCTCACAAGGGGTCTGAGGATCTCATCTCGCTACCTAATGGCAGTCAGGCTACCTCTGGCGAGCACATAGAGGGCTGTGCGGCCCCCCAAAGAAATGCCACCCCACACCATGACTGACCCACCGCCAAACCGGTCATGCTGGAGGATGTTGCAGGCAGCAGAACGTTCTCCGCGGCGTCTCCAGACTGTCACATGTGCTCAGTGGCGAATTTGCCAATCTTGGTGTTCTCTGGCAAATGCCAAACGTCCTGCACGGTGTTGGGCTGTAAGCACAACCCCCACCTGTGGACGTCGGGCCCTCATACCACCCTCACGGAGTCTGTTTCTGACCGTTTGAGCAGACACATGCACATTTGTGGCCTGCTGGAAGTCATTTTGCTGGGCTCTGGCAGTGCTCCTCCTTGCACAAAGGCGGAGATAGCGGTCCTGCTGCTGGGTTGTTGCCCTCCTACGGCCTCCTCCACGTCTCCTGATGTACTGTCCTGTCTCCTGGTAGCGCGTCCATTCTCTGGACACTACGCTGACAGACACAGCAAACCTTCTTGCCACAGCTCGCATTGATGTGTCATCCTGGATGAGCTGCACTACTTGAGCCACTTGTGTGGGTTGTAGACTCCGTCTCATGCTACCACTAGTGAAAGCACCGGCAGCATTCAAAAGTGACCAAAACATCAGCCAGGAAGCATAGGAACTGAGAAGTGGTCTGTGGTCCCCACCTGCAAAACCACTCCTTTATTGGGGGTGTCTTGCTAATTGCCTATAATTTCCACCTGTTTTCTATTCCATTTGCACAACAGCATATGAAATTTATTGTCAATCAGTGTTGCTTCCTAAGTGGACAGTTTGATTTCACAGAAGTGTGATTAACTTGGAGTTACATTGTGTTTGTTTTCCCTTTATTTTTTTGAGCAGTGTATTACAAAACTGTTTTCGCTTTGTCTTTATGGGATGTTGTGTGCTGAGTGATAATTTGTATTTAGTCCATTTTAGAATAAGGCTTTAATGTAACAATGTGGAAAAGGGGAAGGGGTGTGAATGCTTTCTGAATGCACTATAGCATTGGATTGCTTTGTTTAAAAAAAATGTATTTAACCTTTAACTAGGCAAGTCAATTAACACATTCTTATTTACAATGATGTAAATAATAACGACCATATGTTGCTTTGAGCAACATCGAAGTGTTTTTAGGAATTTGCTATTTATGAAATAGGTTTATGGATCTTCTAATACAAAATAATTGTTACATATGACATTTATAGTCATCACAATTTCAGAAAAGTATTTTATTGAAATTTTACAATCCTGTTTTTACCCCAACATGACATCTCCTATGCATAAACGTGACAACTTAATTTGATAAAACAGCCTGTAAATAGTGTATTTTCTTGAGACATTCACATTTCAGCCTTCCCTTTTTCAAAAATAGAATTTATAAAAGGCAAAACTCAACTTCTCTCGATTCCTTTTTCCAAAAATCTCTTTCAGGAAAGAACTGAAATGTCTATCTCATGGACAACCTCTAAATGAACTAAATCACTGGAGACCGCTCATGATAGTTTAACCATACACAATTGATTCATCCATCTAACCAAGTTAAATTCACCAACAGCTTTTTCAGAACATTCTAGGTTGAATGGTTGATGCATGCTTCATATTCTATGCAACAGTATTTCAGTAAACAATTTAACTTGGTATAAACGAGTAGTAAATTGAATGCAGTGTTGCAATCAGTGAATTAAGCTCTATTCAAATCTACCACTGAAGTGTTACGAATTGCGCAATAAAAACGTAAAAGTAATTCCGATTGTCAACGCGGGAACATTACCTTTACATTTTCAAACTCTAGCGCTGAACTTTTGAGATACGGATTGAACAGAGCCCTGAATGGCAGAATCAGGTTTTGTTAAACGGTCTTTTGGAAGCGATTTAAAATAACGAATAAAATTGAGTTGAACAGATTACTACATGCAAGGCTGAGAACTGTTGACACCCTTTTGAGTAAATATACACCGACTCAAAGGGAATTATCCTATTTCTACTGTTCTCATCCTTCCACTAGTAGTTATACTTTGAAGGGCAATAGTGGCTGGTGCTTCATGGTATAGAAACCATGAACATCATCATGCAAACTTTATGTCAACACAACTCTGCTTCTTTCAGGTACAAATCCTTTATTAGCTAATCTCACAAACATAATGCCCCAATGACGATGCGTTTCCTTTCACAGTTAAACTTTAAAATATTTTATTTGTAAAGAGAGAGGGAGGCAGAGACCAGTTCAATTGCATAGCAATTTAATCCAATGTCCAATAATGCCTCTCTATCCCCATCAAAAGGAAGAGGCCATGTGGTCATTCTCAATCAGAGCGTTTTATCGACCAAGACAACATCAATAAAACTATTGATAATCACTCACTATCTCTAATAGTGAACTTAATCAACAGGCATCATAACATCTTAAAAGGAGCCCTGTCTGCTGGCTAGCTAGACAACTGTATGTCTCCATTCTAAACCACTAATTACAGTCAATTCAAGCAAGATGGGCTTTTTTCACTTGTAACCAAATCCAATGTATGTTTGCTTGTTGTTTAGTCCAAGGCTTCTATACTCCAGTTGGGGGCAGTACAGAGTTTGTTGTTGTTGAAACAGAAAGAAAAACAAAAACAACATGGGGAACATGCATGGAGCTTCCTAATGTAATGCCACATACTGAGTGTTCAGACAGGCACAGATCTGTGACGACTCCCTACTCCCCCCTAGTACACTACTTCTGACCAGAGCCCGTTATAGGTAGGGAGTTCTATTCCCCACTACTAGGGCTTTGGGCCGGAGTAGTACACTGTGGGGAGTAGGGTGCCATTAGACGCTGCCTATACAGACAACATCCTCCATTTTAGGAGCAGGGTTCTACTACACATCACAATCTCTATCCACAGCATGGAGTTAGGTCAGTCTCGGAATGTCAACAGCAGCACGTTTCTCCTCCCTCTGTCACTGCAGGTCTCGGTCTTCCAGGTACCTGTACTCAAAGGTGAACCCCTCCTTCTTCCTCTGACCCCACTTCTCATAGTCAAAGTAGATGTAAGTGCCCTGAGGGAGGAGGACAGTATTAATCACTCACTCTATGTTGGCTCATCAATGGCTCATTGTTCTATACAGACCCATGGTGCCTCCAACAATAACAGCACAGGAGGTACCAAGGTTCTACTGTACCTGTTCAAACTCATCAGTGATAGTCTTGGGTTCTTCGTGCCTCTGGAACCACATCATGTACTTGGTGTGGAACCTCCACGACTGCTTCTTCAGAGCCTTGGCTGACAGGTACTGAGCTTTAGTGCCCTGAGAGAGAGTAAACGAGAAACAAAGAAAGGAGAGAGTGAGCAATTGGACCCTACAGTGACAAGGCAAGAGCGGACAGATAGGGGATGGTGTGTGTGTTACCTCCAGGTAGTAGAAGATGAAGAAGAGCGTCTCTGTGGACAGTCTCTGGTAGAACTCTATAGAGTCTGAGTGGTGGGGGGGCATCTGATGATGGAATGGCAGGGTGGGGCATGGGTTCCTCATCAGGTATTGCCTACAGGAGAGAGTAGCACAGACGTGCATGTTAATATCTCCTCAGAGAAAGCCCAGTGTCTACACCCCAGTATTCCAGCGGACGGCGTTGTTACCTGATCCTCTCGGAGTCTGAGGGGTGTGGCATGTGTGTCCAAGCAGACTCCTGCATGGTCTGTTGGTACACCTGGTCCTTGGAGAGTGGAGTGGGACCCAGGGGACACACCCCCAGGGAAGGGGGGATGCTCACCTCCGACAGGGAGGGCTGGGGGGCCGCGGGCGTGCCGGGGGCAGCCGACGAACCAGAGAAGATGTCTGAGGAGAGACAGGAGGGGATTGGTTGAGTTACAGCTGGTGGGGATATCATCAACAGACAGACAATTAGAAATGATGTCACCTGCAACTGGCATGTGCTTTGTCAAATTGCATGACTGTTTATTTGTGTAATGCCTTCAAGATGTGATTTTAAACTTGTTAATTGAGTTGATTCTTACCTCTGTCTGTGAGGTGCAGGTTGGGGATCTCTCCATCCAGACCTGATCCTAATGCTGCTCTCTCAGCCATCGCCTTCAGAGAACTCAGAGGCTCCGGGGCCTGAGGGAAGGAGGGAGGGAGGAGAGATGGATGGAACAGAGAGAGAGAGAGTGGGGTGAGGGGGAGTTTGGAAGAGCAAGGGTCAAAGATAACAGAATTTATGAAAACCAATACACAATTCAACAGTTCTTCCACCATGAGATACTAGTAGAAGCCTGGTACCAGTCCACCATCCATTCCCTGTATGGTGTGAAGCAACACACTCCTACCTGCAACTAGAACCCCCACGGCCAGCCACAATGACTGCACCAACAATGACCAAATAAACCTGCCAATTCAAGATCCTATGGAGTCCTTACTAATTCAACACTATACACAATCTTTACAAATACAGGCTCTTCAATCATATATCTTGTATGTTCTTGGTGTGTGGTGGAGGAACTAATCCAGCCACTTGGCAATGTCAATTTCCCTGTGACACAGATGTTTTTTTGGCTAGCACTGATATCTGACTACCTCAACCTTCTTTCTATATTTTTGGTGTGTAAGCGTGTCTGTGTCAGAGTTAGAGATTGTGTGTATTTAAATCTGTGTCACCTTTCGGTTTCCTGTGTTAGTGGCTTTGTGGATGTGTTTAGGAGTGAGTGTGTGTAAGTCGAGTATGAATGTGTATATTTCCGTGTGTGTGTGGGTCTCTACCTGACACTGCTTTCTCTTTCGTGTGTTAGTGGCTGTAGCCATGGCCCCTGGCGGCTCTGGGACCTGCGCTGACATTCTGGTCTCCATCAGTATCTGACGGAGGTCTGTAGGAAGCTGGGGACAGAGGGCAGTCTCTACAGGTTATTCTAACCTTATTACAATGCTATTATACATGTTAATTAACTAAGAAATAACAGAAAAAAAGGTCATTTAGGAGATGCTTCATCATTGGAAATCTCCCGAATAGCTGACAAAATTTGTTGTGAATGGTGTGGGAGTTGTGATCTACAGCACATTTTGTGAATTTCTTTTTCTTTATGCGGAGAAAGTTTTGAAAATTGTGTTAATTTCTAAACTATCAGTATTTTTGTGAGTTTGTTTGTTTCCAAGTTGTATTCGTATTATAGACAACCACGGTCAAAATGGCTGCCGTGGAGGTTCTAGTGTTCACCAAACACTGTGTTCTCATACTGTTAAATGGCCAACTGTCTCCATCCCTCTGTTGAACTGTATAAAACCTCTCCGAGCCGAAGGGAAACAGTGGTAGGAGAGGAGGCCATTTAAGAACATCAGGACAAAGTGCTCATCTCTCAGCCTCACATCTGTCTGTCCTTCCCCTCCATCTCCCCTCACCTTGAGGCCCTCAGAGGCCTGTGTGTAGGAGTGGGGTCCGTTGAGGAGACTCCCTCCACCGGTGATACTGTCGGAAAACGAGGGGGACGGAGAGCTGGGGGGCAAGGTGATGGAGCTGATGAGGCTGGGACCGTTGTCCATACTGAGGGAGAGAGAAGACATAAGGACATTTTTATCATCGAAAAAAATGAATGGTCTTGGATGAATTTGATATCACTTACTGCTGACTGGCTGAGGAGGTCAGCGAGGAAGGCTGGCTGCTCTGTGATTGGCTGGGTGTGCTGAAGGCGGACTCTGCTGTGCTCTCTGCCACCACAGCACTGTAACCTGGGCCATGGGAAAGACGGTGGAAACATTACTACTAATGCTCAATCCCACATCCAGAAAAGGTACATAAAGAAACAGACAAACCCAGACAGCCACACAGACAGTGAACATACTTGTGCTTCCGTTCTGCTTCAGTCCACTGGGCGGTCTGGCAGGGGCTGCGTTCGACCCAACTACTCCTCCGATTGGCCCCATGCTTCCTCCGTTTCCTCCCATCATCCCCACTGCCCCCCCAGGGGCAGCACCGACCGGGCTGAGAGGGATCAGAGGGGGCCCAGGGATCACACTCTGCCCAGACACCAGGCCCAGGATCCCCCCAGTCAGGGAGCCGTGTGCTGGGCTGGACCCCAGCAGGCCCAGGCCTGTCCCAGCCCCGTTGGTGGTCACTCCACTGGAGCAAGAGGTGGGGATGGAGGAGCTCTCCACTGAGACACTGGACTGGGTAGTGGTACTCAGACCCAGGCCTCCCAACGCGGCTGCCTGGGCGTAAGGGGCATGGGTGGACCCAGAGAGCAGGCCTGCCATGGTGTTCAGAGAGGCAGACATCCCAGTCAGGCCAAGACCAGACATTGAGTTGGCACTGCTTGTCCCCGTCATGCCAACTTTACCCAGGCCCAACCCAAGGCCTAGGCTGGAGTTGAGGATATGACCAGGCAAGACCTGGGGCAGGGAGTTTGGGGAGGCTGAGATGGGTGTGGTGGGTGTGGGGAGAGAGGGGGCGGTGGAGAGAAGGGGGTGGCTGGGTGGGCTGGGGGTGCAAGGTTTTGTTTGGGGTTGTTGTGGTTGTTGCAGTGGCTGCAGGACTGGTTGCTGTGGAGGTTGAGGCTGATGTTGTTGTACGGCGCTGCTGAAGCTTCCTATTAGACTGTTGCTTGTGGGAACCCCAGGGTTGCCTCCGACAATGGCGGCCATGGATACAAGAGAGGAGGAAGAAGAGGACCCGGAATTGGCGGACGAGGAAAAGGACAACAAGGAGGAAGTGCCGTTCTTCGCAGGAGACTGAAAATGACACAGCATCAGTTTAGTACAAACAGAACAGGGAAACAGAAAAACTACATTTCTGAAGAAATCCAGTTCTCTATTGAGCTATAAACATATATTGTAGAAGCTCGGTCTCACCTGACTAACGTCACTGTCTGTCGACCGCCCTCTCTTCTTATCGTCCTCAGAGTTCTCCTGCAGAACCCATGCAGGCACAAACAGTGCATGTGTAAGTATCAATGTACTGTACTTTTATGACACTGATCAAGTAAGTGATTGTAGTTTCTATACAAACAACCAATCAGTGAAGGCAGATGTGCTTACAGCAGTGCAGGTGGCCGGGGATGGAGGGATGGGGGAAGAGGAGGTGGTGGAGGTGGGAGTGCTGCTCGAGTGGAGGAACATCTCATCCTCTATGTTCCCCATGCCCGTTGGAGAGGTGGCCACCAGCGCTGCAGCTAGAGGGGAAGAGAGAGGGAGAGAAAGAGTGAAGGGCATAAATCAGGGAGAAAAGGCTACTGGTTTATTTCAATGATAAGATTTTCAGGGGAAATCTAATATATAAATGTTGTTTTTAACAATCATCAACATCCAGAGCCACAGAAACACCACAGATCAAGCTCTTCTAAACCGACTGTCAACCCAGCTAACAGATGTTGATTAGAGAACATCCATCCACCCAGACCCAACAGACGTTCATGAGGGACCATTCATCCAGACCCACAGCTGATAGCATGAGCATCATCATCATGATCATCCCAGGACTCGTCATCGAGCTCCTGGCTGTCCATGGGCGACTCACGGATGTCCTCCAGATCCAGGTCGTCGTAAATGAACTCGTTCTCCTCAAAGTCTGGGTCCTGTGACGACTCCATGTAGTACTCCACGTCGTCCTTGATCTTCTGGATGGAGTCCACCTGCACCGAGTCGTTGTCTAGCATGCGCAGGATGGTCTCCAGCATGCGAATGTGGTACCTATGCCTTTCTATAAACCTCTTTAGCTCCTCAATGCGATCCTGCTTCTACGAGACAGCCAGAGAAACAGGCACACGTGGTTATAAACTGTTCAGGTGACTTTTGTAATGCAGGTAGAAGTCTTTCTTAGGCACAGATGTCGGATCAACTTGCCTTCCCCAAATCCTTTTAGGGGGAAATGCAAGACTGACCTTAGATCAGAGTCTAGGAGCAACATCATCCAACCCAATATCTGATTCATTATTATAAACTGGGTGGTTTGAGCCCTGAATACTGATGGGCTGACAGCTGTGGTATATCAGACCGTATACCACGGGTATGACAAAACATGTATTTTTACTGTTCTAATTACATTGGTTACCAGTTTATAATAGCAATAAGGCACCTTGGGGGTTTGGGTTTGTAAGAACAGCCCTTAGCCATGGTATATTGGCCATATACCACACCCCGGGCCTTATTGCTTAATTAGACTACATACACAGAAAAAGTTAATGTATAGGGAATGAGATGGAAGGAGACTGACCTCTTTCTCTCCTTTCTTCTTCCTTGTTTGAATGAAGAGGGATTCCACCTCACTCTCAAACTGGTCCACCTGCATATTTAGAGTGTCTATCGTATTCTGGGGGAAAAAAAGAGAGAATGGGGAAAAAGAAGAACAGATCACCACCCAGAAAACAAGGCAGAGCCAGTGTGAACCATCCACCCGACCCATCGTTCAGGAGACACTACCACTATGCATGAGTCAAAATACCAACGGCCCAGAGGCTGTTACCGTTAGCCAGTTTCCCGTCTCTTCTTTCTCCCTCTGAGCTGGGTCCACTTTCAGGGCGAGCCCCAGGCCTTCTTTAGAGTAGGCCTTCGTCTTTGTCTCCCGCTCTACCACCTTAAACCGCTCCATTTGCTAAGGAGAGAATGTCAGATGTTATGTCAGACAGGATCGCATACCCTCTCCATGAGCACTGAGATGAGTTGAAAGTAGGGTTGTGATGATACCAATAGCACACCATTTTTCCATGGCAAAAATATTAAAAACTAAAGCAGACCAAACTCTGTTCAAATCAAATTTTATTTGTCACATGCGCCGAATACAACGGGTGTAGACTTTTCATAAAATGCTTGCTTTACGGGCAATTCTCAATGATGCAGAGTTGAAAAATAATAATAAAATAGTAACACAGGAGGAATAAAATACACAAGAATGAAGCTACAGTACATGACCAGAAGTGTGTGGACACCTACTCATTGAACGTCTCATTCCAAAACCATGAGCATTAATATGGAGTTGGTCCCCCCTTTGCTGCTATAACAGCCTCCACTCTTCTGGGAAGGCTTCTCACTAGTGTTGGAACATTGCTGCGGGGACTTGCTCCCATTCAGCCCAAAGGTGGTCGATGGGGTTGAGGTTAGGGCTGTGCACGCCAGTCAAGTTCTTCCACACCGATCTTGACAAACCATTTCTGTACGGACGTTAATTTGTGCAAGGAGTCATTATCTTGCTGAAACAGGAAAGGGCCTTCCCCAAACTGTTGCCACAAAGTTGGAAGTCTAGAATGTCATTGTATGCTGTAGTATTAAGATTTCAATTTACTGGAACTAAGGGGCCAAGCCCAAACCATAAAAACAGCCCAGACCATTATTCCTCCACCATCAAAACTTTACAATTGGCACTATGCATTGGGGCAGGTAGCGTTCTCCTGCCATCCGCCAAACTCAGCAGATTAGTCTGTCAGACTGCCAAATGTTGAAGCGTGATTCATCACTCCAGAGAACGTGTTCCACTGCTCCAGAGTCCAATGGCGGCAAGCTTTACCACTCCAGCCAACGCTTAACATTGCACATAGTGAGCTTAGGCTTGTGTGCGGCTGCTTGGCCATGGAAACCCATTTCAAGAAGCTCCAGACGAACAGTTCTTGTGCCGATGTTGCTTCCAGAGGTAGTTTGGAACTTGATAGTTAGTGTTGCAACCAACGACAGACGATTTTTACCAATTGGCGGTCCCGTTCTGTGAGCTTGTGTGGCCTACCACTTCACGGCTGAGCCGTTGTTGCTCTTAGACGTTTCCACTTCACAATAACAGCACTTACAGTTGCCCGGGGCAGCTCTAGCAGGTCAGAAATGTGACGAACTGACTTGTTGAAATGTCACTGAGCTCTTCAGTAAGGCCATTCTACTGCCAATGTTTGTCTATGGAGATTGCATGGCAGTGTTCGACTTTATACACCTATCAGCAGCTGGTGTGGCTGAAATAGCTGAATCCATTCATTTGAATGGGTGCCCAAATACTTTTGTATATATAGTGCATATACAGGGAGTACCAGATCAATGTGCAGGGGTACAGTACAAGGTATTTGAGATAGATGTGTACAGAAAATGCAAAGTGACTAGGCATCAGAATAGATAATAGTAAGAAAAAGGAACAGAGTAGCAGCAGCAAATGATGGGTGTGAAAGTGTGTTATGTTGGTATGTGTGCGTATGTAGTGTATGTGAATGTGTTTGTGCTGTGTGAGTGTAGTGTATATACACTGAGCGTACAAAACATTAGGAACAGATGCTCTTTCCATGACAGACCAGGTGAATGCTATGATCCCTTATTGATGTCACCTGTTAAATCCCCTTGAAATCAGTGTCGATGAAGGGGAGGGAGACAGGTTAAAGAAAGATTTTTAAACCTTGAGACTGATTGTGTATGTGTGCCATTCAGAGGGACAGCGGGCAAGACAAAAGCTTTAAGTGCCTTTGAACAGGGTATGGTAGTAAGTGCCAGACGCACCGGTTTGAGTGTGCACCGGTTTGAGTGTGTCAAGAACTGCAACGCTGCTGGGTTTGTCACACTAAAGGTTTTCCTGTGTGTATCAAGAATGGTCCCCCACCCAAAGAACATCCAGCCAACTTGACAACTGTGGGAAGCATTGGAGTCAACATTGGCCAGCATCCCTGTGAAACCCTGACACCTTGTAGAGTCCATGCCTGAAAAATGTAGGCTGTTCTGAGGGCAAAAGGGGGTACAACTCAATATTAGGAAGGTGTTCCTAATGTTTTGTACACTCAGTGTATAGTGCGTATATATAGTCTTGTGAGTGTGCATAGTCAGTGCAAGATAATATCAGTTAACCAATAGCTACCGGACTATCTGCATTGATCCTTTTGCACTAACTCTTTCGACCCAACACATACGCTGCTGTTACTGTTTATTATATATCCTGTTGCCTAGTCATTCAATAATTTCTAATATTTTACTAAGCTACAGTTCATATAAGGAAATCAGTCAATTGATATGAATTCATTAGGTCCTAATCTATGGATTTCACATGACTGGGCAGTGGTGAAGCCGCGGTTGGGCACAGGCCCACCCATTTGGCAGCCAGGCCCACCCACTGGGGAGCCAGGACCAGCCAATCAGAATAAGTTTTTCCCCATTAAAAGGGCTTCATTAGTGACTGAAATACCTTGGGTTGCCTTTTATTGTACCCAGCACAAGGTGCACCTGTGTAATCATACTGTTTAATCAGCCTCTTGATATGCCACACCTGTCAGGTGGATGGATTATCTTGGCAAAGGAGAAAAGCTCACTAACAGGGATATAAACAAATTTGTGCTCAAAATTTGAAAGAAATAAGCTTTATGTGCGTATGGAACATTTGTGGGATTTTTTTTTATTTCAGCTCATAAAACACAGGACCAACACTTTATATGGTGTATTTATACTTTTGTTCAGTGTATATGGTTGTACACATCAACCTCAATTACCTCATACCCCTACACATACTCATGTACATAGCTAAGTTATTGTTACCTATTGTGTATTTATTCCTCATGTTATTATTTTTCTACACTTTCTCTCTGCACTGTTAGTCTACACTGATTGTTCACAAAGCATGTGCCAAATAGAATTGGGATTTGAGATAGGGTTAATGCAGATAGTCCATAGAACCATTTAATTAACTATTTAGCAGTCTTATGGCTATGGTCCTTTAAAACACTGCTGTATGTAAAATAGTGTGTGCTATAGCTTGGAAAATAAATAAAATGTCCCTCTGGACAACATAATGATATACAGTATATATATATATATATATATATATTATTTTATCCGCTTCGTGTTTTGTTTCCTTGCCACGGTATCGCAACACTGGTATCGTCCTGGCCCTAGTTGAAAGGTAAACACAATATGGTGGAGACCTAATCGCCCTTTTCTCCTATCAGTGTTAAACAAAGAAGCTATTTTGGAGAGTATTACCGTCTCTATGACCTTGCGATTATCCACTAGCTGCCTTTTGTCTTTGATCTCATTTGATGCCACCCATGTTTTTATCTGATCCCTCAATCGCTGCAGGAGAGATGACAAGAAAACAACAATTAGAACTTAAGTAAAGACCCATAGCTTTATCAGTGTGAGCAGACAACATGGGATATTAAGACGGCTTCATATATTGCTTACTATTAGTAGGCAATTAGTCTTACCTGTAGCTTTTTAATCTCTTTTTTAAGGTCTGCCTCATATTTTTCCTTTTGGTTGGCATTGGCTGCATTGTGAAGCTGTGAAACAAAGTGACAAAGATCAGTTTGTTTGATAGAAGACAAATCATTGTTTCATGCACAGTGAATATGCAATGCATAGTGTTAAGGAGTCCTCACCTTCTGCCAAATGTCTTCAAACTGTTCTACGCCTTCAGCTACCTTTTTCAAACATCTGTCAATTTCACCTGGGGAGAGGAAAGAAAGAGGTCATTATGAAAATATGCCAATATATTTTACTGGACTAACATATTACATTGAATCTCAAAGATTAATCCAATAATTTAAATAACTGATAGTCGAAAGTGTGTGTGAGGTCAGTCTCCAGTCCATTACGTCCATCATCGCTCTATGCTAGTTACCTTGGAGTTTTCTCTTATCAGCCATGGCTTCACTACGACAATGTCCTCATACCGTCTTTCATTGAGAGAAGGAGATAACAGATTAACGTTAGCTAAAAACAATGCAAACAGACTAAATGAACATTGATTGCATTGTATCTAAGTCCCTAGCTAGCTTCATAGCATCTAGTAGCTACAGATTATACAAACACTTGCAGCGAAATGTACCTCGGTTTAGCAAAGAATTAACATGCGGGTAATTTTAGCGTACATCACTATTTTCATCAATCGTAAAACAGTTCAATAGATGTCTAGCTGGAAATGTCAGCAACATTAGCCAGCTAGCTAACGTAGCCAATTCACATGCTGTTTGGCAGGTTTCGACAACTCATTTCAATGCAATTGCTATTCGATGCATTATTATGCATGAAGTGTATATATTGCAATTATATTTTGGGCACAGTTGACGTTATGTTGGTAATTGTTATAATGCTAGCAAATGTAGCTAGCTACTGCAATCACAATGCTAGCTAGCTGGTAATTTATGAAAATTAGGGAAACTGTGTCAACCAGCTAAATTCACATTTGTTTTAGACATTTACCTAGGGTTTGGGCTTTTCGTTTGTCTCTTTCAATTAGAACTCAAAACTATTTCCCCAGTCTTCTTTACTTCCAATTTGTGTTTTCTTTTCGTCAATCTGGCTGTACAGTACACTAAAGATGGACGGTAGATAAATCCCACCCACAAAATGTGGATTCTGGCCTAAACCCTACCTCCAAGCTATGATAGGACCAAATTCTCCACCGTCGTTGGACAACTTCCGCAGGTATACTTTCCTGTGATTGGTTTATCAGATGATTGATGGGTCAATGATAAAATATATAAAAAACTGAATCCTGAAGTTCTGAATAAACATTTTATACAGAACATTTAGTAAGCGTCACGTCGACAAACAATCATAAAACATGTTCAGAGTATCCTGATAAAAGGTTCACATCAATACATGTACTGTCAATGTAACTTCCGCAAGGACCGGACCATGCATTCTCTACTCGAGCAGAATGGGTGGGTGGATTACCATGGTCAAGACCTTCAGCCATTTCCAGACCATAGTTGTGCATAAATTATAATCTTATCCACTATGTTTTTCATTACAGCCCTGGCTGTATGCGTTTCAGTGACATCACGTCTGGGGAAGTGGGAGGCCAAGCAACAGAATGCTGCTTCATTTCTCCTCCCACTAGCAGCCGGCCATTCCCCTGGTCAGTGAGACAAAGCGGTTGGGCTGGGAAAGTCACAGAACTGCGACTCTGACAACATGGAGAGGTCTGCTTCAGTCTGTGGAGAGGAGTGAAGATGGTGTTAACAACAGAACCACTGTAGGGAAACAGACTGACAGATCTGTCGTCTGCCAGATTGGAGAACGCTGGAGTGCAATCTGTTCCATATGCACAGAATAGAATACGCAATACACTGTCAGTGTAAAGGAGAAGCCGTCACCTTTCTCTGCACATAGTTGCACAAACATTTCACCATTACAGTCTTTGTTCATTCATTTAGTTTGGGTGTACACGTTAATTTCACACTCAAGGTTTATGAGTGCGTCTCACCTGTGGGTCTTTCTCCTGTTTTGGAACTCGATGCCTCTTCTTCTTGGATCCCACTGTGGATTGGAAAGGGACAGAGGGGGAGGAGCTAGGAAGGTCATTCAGCCTATCATCTTCTACTCCAGGGCTGATGTCTAAATGGGCACCAGACTCTTCCTGAAACAACAACAGTGTTACTTTTAGTATAAAGATATAGTATGTGGGGGGGGAAACTCAGTTTCAGAAGAGTTCTCCAGTTTCATGCCAACAGAAAACCACCCAGTTGACATCTTCTACATCACCATCAAAGTTAATGGTGAAAGATTGAATAACGAATCGTTGTTACATTTCAATATACTATAACTGTATATCATGGAACTCTACTGGTTTATTATTAAAGAAACACTTTTTAACTTTTTGAAAATATTATTCTCACCTCAAGCGATATGGTGAGCTGTGCATTTCTATAGTCATCTCCATGGGCGTCGAGGGTCTTCATTAGGAACCTACAGTAGGGAAGTTCAGTTGCTGTTGTAGTTGAGCTAGCCTGTATTTACAATGGACAGGCCAATAGACCATAGACTGAAAAAGACATGAACCAATGAAAGGACAGACAGAGCTTCAGTCCTTTTTTACCTTCTCTCTTTCTTCATGCGACGTGTTAGTCTTTGTACCTGGTGAAGGCGACCAAGGATCTTCTCATTCACCTGCAGAGAAAATGGTGAAAGGATTAGGGGTGCAAAGTTCCTGGAACGGTCAATAAATGCCCTGGTTTGCGGATTCCCGGATTCAGGAGGGAATAAGCAGGAAATCCAGAAACCTCCAACCAGGATTTCTGGAAAACCAGAAAATGTATTGAACATTTTGCAACCCTAGAAAGGATTCATTACCATGCATTTCTTTATGCCACATGTATGCACTGGCATTACCAACAGCAAACTATATGTTCACAGATGCTCATCCATATAACTTGGTTCTTAAATAGAGCACTACCTGAAGATACGATAGTAAAGGCGCAATAAAAATCCACACTTGGCAGGGTCGTACAATCACACACACAAATGATTCCCCAGTCACTCACCTGTTCGATCTCCTTACACCTCTTGATCAAAGCCAGGTACTTCCTCTTCTCCAATTCTCTCCTCTCCTCCTGCTGCTGCTCTGGCCTTGCTCCTGACCCTTGACCTCTGCCCTCTAGCAACTCGCTGACCCCAGGGCCAAGCTCTACCTAATGATAAACTGTCATTTAGCACACACCATTTTTGTTTCTTTCATCATTCCCCTCTAAGCAGGGACTGAATTAGACCTTGGACACCTGGGGTGTGCAATTCATTATCAGGTAGAACAAAAAAACAGCAGATTCTGGACCTCGTTGAGTAAGAGTTGAATACCCCGGCTCTAGCACCATATTCAATTTCCAACCAACCGAGCCACTGGATTCATAATAGTCTGACTCAGAACTCTTACTTACCTCCCCTGGGCCCAGTTCCACCCCACCTGGCTCCAGCTCTGCTTCCAGGATGTGGCCCCCAAAGAGAGGCGGCAGGGCCAGGCCGGAGAAATCCTCCATCATCTGTGTGAGGGGTGGAAGGAGGAATAAGATCGTTCACCCCCTCATAAATCACCCCTTAGACGGTGTCACGAATCTACACTACATTTGACAAACAGGTAGGGTTAATTCCTTGACTCAACCTGACAGCATATTTTCTTTAGCCCTACACTAAAGGACGCCTCGTCCTATGTGGGGCTAATCTTTAGGAATGTTATAGCTAGTTACCATAATAACTAATTGCTTGCAGACAGCGTTAGCTAATCAGCTACACCGTCCTCAACTCCAAATAAAACTACATTTAGGTGACCTAAGTTTGATTTGGTTGACGAAATCACAACTCGTTAACGTGAGCTTTTCTTGAAAACGATTAAACCGAGATGACAACACATTCGACTAGCTAATGTTAGCCTAACTTTCTAACGACGTTACTGAAAAGCATCTAACATGCGCAGCATTATTTTGAAGATTTACGACTAACTACTGTATCTGGATGGTCTGACTGACACTTTAAACATATGTTTACCCGATCCATTGACCGCAGCGGTCAATGCATCACCGCAGATTTCACGCTGTCAAACAACCTTTTTGTGTTGTTGCAACTGGCGCAATAATTATACGACATTATGTAGACTACAGTTCCCATGTTCCCCAGCCCGGCAATACTACAAACAGCAACATGGCAGGTGGGTGAACTTTGCTATTAGCGAGCTAGCTGTTTCGTTTTATGCTTGATCCCTCTGTCAATCAAACACTGGTGTTCTGATAATGCTAGTGTATGATTAATTGTAACAAAATATTGTATTCAACTCTAATTTAGTATGCATATTTTAATTTACCATGCCAAACGAAATGTGTGACCTTGGACCAACATAGAGTTAGCCGATTTGTTTTAGCTGCATGTCGCGTCTCCACTTCATTCTTTACCTAACCTTTTTTAGGTAAAAGCTCAAATCAGAATGTAGTAGTTTGATCATTAAATATCTCCAATCTGAATCGCTTGCATTCCGCAGTCCACCGCTCTCTTCTGACTGAGCTGAGTGTAAACCTGGGCCACGTTCAGTTGTCGAACTTTGCAGATAGAAATCCCATTAATTAGAGCTGATGTGATTCTTATTCTACATGTCAGAGAGGCATGTTTGTTGTATATAGCGTATTTCTATCTGAACGTTCCCAAACGTTGTGTCCTGCTTACCCTTGTGTAAACAGAGCAGTTGGATAGGGTTGATCTTCTAGCTTCATCTTCAGTATTTATCTGCGCAATGCTGTCATGTTTACAATACTGTATAGACTCAAACTAATGGGTATATGACATGTAGTTTCGAGTCATATAAGCCCAGCAAGCTATTTGTATCTAGCTATATCCTTAAAACATTCATCAATCACTGGATCATAGATCATCCATAACACAGTGCATTTGTGCCACTGTAACTTAAATGTCTGTTTGCTTCTCCTGCCAGGAATTGGAGCTTTCCTGAAGAATGCATGGAATAAGGAGCCAGTGGTATTGGCCGCCTGTGCAATTGGACTTCTCGGTCAGTACATCTCTCAAAGTATACATCACACAGGTTGTAATGCTCATATCTTACAATATGCTAAATTCAACTGTAGTTACACCTTATGGATTCTGACATTACATGATACACATAAAATAAACTTGTGTGCACTGCCCTTCAGCCCTCCCTGAATTGAGTTGTGTGTTCACTTGGTGTAACATATCATTGATATTTCATGTATTTCTTCCCAGCCGTTACTGTTCCATTAGTGAGTCCCTTAACGAAGTACTCAGGCATGATGAATGCAGCTGTGCCATACAACTACCCAGGTAAGCCATTAAACCATTATGAGCAAATCATTAAGTCTGGCCCTAGACAGTTGATGGCATAAACAAAACCTTTTTCCTCTCTCCCCCAGTCCCTGTGCGAAACAATGGCAAGATGGACGATGTCCCCAGCCACCCTTGTGACCCTAAAGGACCAAACCTGGACTGGATTAAAAGCCTGTAACCGTCCACATTCTCTTCCCTGTACAGATCACAGCCCGTTGTTCCTGTCTCTCTGTGTCTGCTTCTCAGTAGATGGCCCTCAATAAAGATGATCTATTTAATACCACCAACTTTGCTCTTGGATTCTGTTGGGATGTTGTTTGATGTCAATATGATTTGGCCATTTTTATGAATATTGTAGCATGTGTATTGTATCTTGAAACACAACACATATTTCCTTTTAAATAAAATTACTTATTCAAAAGGTATTCACAACCTCATTGGATTAATACACCCTTGATTCAATTCAGAAATTAATGTTAGGAAAACTACTAATATACAATGTGTACTGCATTAACCTATTGTGTACTTTTATACAATAGGCAACAGACTTTAGAACTACAAGCTACTAGCCCTACACACACACAAGAAATGTCTGGCAGTCAAGTGGATGTGAGATGGTGGATGACCACAAAAAAAGGGGTGGGAAATTATAATTTTAAATGTGGCTTTGACATCCAGAAAATGTATTTAAAAATCAAATCAGATTACAAAGCCCTCTGATATCATCCCCCATTTGGGAAGTATTGGTTAATTATGGGACCTTTGGTCTGTGCTTTGTGTCCATAAAGCTCTCTGCTCTCTTATCTATTGGTCTCCTGGGGGTGTCTGTGTTCAGGTTACACCTCTTCCTCACAGGGCTGAGGACCCCTTTATAAACCAACCTCAGGTCACTGAGGAACTCACATAACTCTTGGAAACACAGAGAAAGCTTGAAATTAACACCTGCTCCAAATCTAGAATCTCCAATCACTTGTTCTCTTTTCTCCTGGGATATGATGTGGAAAGCAGTGGTACTAGCGTGTATCTGCTGGTGGCTGGGCTGCAGGCGATAGACAGAAAAACATATAGAGTGTCGCTGTGTGGTTGAGAGTTCATTCCAGTGGTCATCTTCACCTGTGGAGGAAGACGGTCACTCAGTGCAGATGAGGCATGCTGCTGGCTGGAGAAGCTTTATCTCAGCTGGCTTATAGCTCAGTGTTTCTAAGTGTTGCACATTTTATTCTAGCCCAACACTAATACACCAGATGCAGCTAATCAGTGGCTGTACATGTTTAGTTGAGTAGCTGAATCAGGTGTGTTGGGCTGGAACAGAAGTGGTGCAACTCTAACTGACTACCTATTAGTGGAACTGGAATACTGGAATACAGTATCTGACTGTACCTATTAGTGGAACTGGAATACTGGAATACAGTATCTGACTACCTATTAGTGGAACTGGAATACTGGAATACAGTATCTGACTGTACCTATTAGTGGAACTGGAATACTGGAATACAGTATCTGACTGTACCTATTACATCCTGTTAGACAGTTAACTGGTGTGATGAAAGAAGTTTGAATGCTGATCCAGCTAGTTTTTAGTTACGGAATTACAGCAATCTTTGAGTTTTGAGCAGTATGAGAAACAGTCAAGATGCTACACTGTATTTCAGGAGACTTCCCTCAAGACCCCTTCAGCTCCCATGATGAGGACTCATCTGAAGGCTGGAACCCAGACTTGGCCCCACGGGGTCCCTTCCAGCAGGCCACCTCCTTGGGGGCCCCTGGCTGGTCCAGAGAGTTCCAGGAGGCTGGGATGTTCAGCAGTCCAGCCCACACCCTTATCTCAGAGGAGGTGCTGGTGGCTCTTCGTACATCTGACTTTCTATGTTTCCCCACCAGCCACATATATGGCCACACTTATTAAGAATTAAATCTGTTTATAAAATACATTAAATAGATTACATTAGAAAAATGTTATTGTCCATGCAATGTGGAAATGTGCTTTTACACATAAAAACATAATCGGCATAGGAATGCTTTATCATCAAGAACATAGACTACTGGGGCCTCCCGAGTGGCGCAGTGGTCTAGCTGCCTAGCTGTGCCACTAGAGTCCAGGCTCTGTCGCAGCCGGCCGTGACCGGGAGACCCATAGGGCGGTGCACAATTGGCCCAGCGTCGTTCGGGCTAGCGGAGGGTTTGGCCGGCAGAGATGTTCTTGTCCCATTGCGCTCTAGCGACTCCTGTGGCAGGCCGGGCACAACGCACGATGCAGTGTTTCCTCCGACACATTGTTGCGGCTGATTAAGCGGGTAATTGTGACAAGAAACAGTGCGGCTGGGTTGTGTTTCGGAGTCCGTACGGGAGTTGCAGCGATGGGATAAGACTAACTACCAATTGGATACCGTAAAATCAAATAAATACAACTGAAACTATTGCCTACAGTAAAATTGTACTAATTATGTGCATAGGGTCTTATGGATTAAGGAGTATAAGGCATTTGTGGCCACTCAATTCCACTGAAGCCGAGGAGATTTTAAATCAAATACCAGCAAAATGGTTTGGTTGTTCAATGCGAAGATGAACACTGGGTATAATGATTAACATGTTTATTAAAGTATTCATTTGAAAGAAATACAATAACAGTGGTATCAGGAATGTGTGTGTATTTGTTTTATACTGTGACCATGATTGTTGTGTGTCTCGGAAAGGCAATGCTGTTTTAAAGAGAAAAAAAAGCTACAGATGAAGTAACAAAATAATGATATAACAAAACAAATTAAAAGACGGAAATAAAAGTAGGGGCAGAGGCAATTGTTTCGTTCTTAAACACGTAGTTAAGACAATCCTACTAACAGAGGCATCCTGAATATAAGATCCTGAATAGTCACCACAGCATCACCTTTCTTTTGCCTTTTACAACTGGATCCCATTCTCATATAGCTAGATTGACATTGGAAGGTCATATTTTGAAGAAGGTTAGGACGGTGAAAAGGTGCAAGGTTAAGGAATAACAAAGTTAAACAAGATCAAAAACGTTTTTTTTTGTGTGCAATTTGTACAAACATAAGTAAACTTCAACTATGTGATTTCACTATACTCAGTATTTAAATCAACAGAAATGTTTTTTATTGTGTGTTAGAATTACCATAGCAAGAAAGTCAATCATTTCACAGGCTAGGTTAGAGATGCAAGTTAATACGATACAGAAACATGGAGAGAAGGAACTATACACTGTAAGGGCCGGAAATCAGAATAAAGATCATAAAGAGAAACTCCATTTTCCCAGCCACATATTTCCACCCTAAATCTCTCAACTACAGTTTTCTAGATGACAGAGACACCAGCGAGATACCAGATGACAGACTAGAGAGACACCAGACATGGAGAAAGTGAGAGAAATATACTACTTTCTACATCTAGTTTACCATTGACACTTGCTCACACACTGTTCCACTTTCCAAATACTTTCCTCAACACTTTCAAAGTTAGACTTCATAAACACAACCAGTCTTCGCCCTTTAAATAAGGTTCTGTACGGTTTGCAATTGGTAAACGTGCAGCTAAAATCTGCTAGATGTGAACAATCTGTTGGAGTCGAATTCTAAATCAATCGAGAAGACACTAGTAAAAACAAATGAGCTGAATCCATCTCTTTTCTTATACTTTTATCCCTCAACACAATGCCAATTTCTCAAACCTACTGTCCAGGAAAGCCCCTCCTCCAAACCCTCCACTGTTTCTTTCCTCTTCTACCTGTCCAATACAAATGGAAGTACAGTTCACCCCACAGGGATGCATTGTTACAGATGTAAGATCTTCATTTTAGCCAGTTGCAGGAAAATAATCCTGCAGCAACAAGAAATGTAAATTAATCTACATTTTTATAGGGGTTGATAGACACACTTTAGAAGCCTTTTTAAAACTAAAATACACTACAAGTTTGCATTTCCTGCTACGCAGGGACATTCTCACCAACAAAAGAGTGATCAAATAAAGATCCTACATCTGTACGGTTGCTCCTTCTTACTTCTATTAATAAGTTTGTCGATAACAGAGACTCTTGAAGGTAAACGTTCAATACAATCTACACATAGCAGCAATAGCTTTGCAATGCAACATATTTCTGTGTATAACATATCACATCAATTGCCTTTGTAAATTGATCACTTGATCTTAAAAATATAATTCCTTATACAAATCCTACCGCACATTAAAACAAATTATTAAAAAAATATTGGTGTTTAAACTTATTCCTACCCAGCATTGTGCTGATGACATCAGTAAGCAACATCAATACACTTTTCTTTAAATCTCCATACAGAGAACATGTAAATTAAGTTGTACAACGTGATTGGTAGGTCTGCATCTATCGTGGAACTACATCTGCCTAGCTAACAATGTGTTTAAACATACTCTTATTGAATCCCAACAATGAAAAACATTTTATGACAATTCTTCAACATGTTTGGATTTTCCTGGATCATACACACATATCTCTGCACAACTCTCTTCTCAAAAATCCTCCTTGATGAAAATACTGATAAAACAGGAGCCTGTCCTTTAAGACAATTCCTAATGGTACAAGTAAAGTATGCTATAATTCACTAAACTATTACCCAACTACAGGCTGCTACCAGGAACCAGTCCCTGAAAGGGTACAGACAAAAAAACACAAAACATCTTCTACCAAGGTTACTTTTAGAAAAGTGTTGTAAAATGAAAATAACATTATAAAATTATCAGTAATGCCCAGGGCTCAAATGTTAATGTTGGACATTCCGACAAAATGGCCCTCATCTGTTTGTGTTTTTACTAACATCACAGAGCTTTTCAAATTCCAACTCACACATCTTTTTACTCTATAATTCTCAAATACTATGGTAGATTTTTATTCAAGTTCTCATTTTGTCCAAAGGGTCTTTAACAATTACGGTTGTCACTCAAATTTCAGCTTTGATTCTTCTATCTTCAAAATAACACCACATAAGTGTCTGTATTTTGACTTAGGCCTGATTAATACACATCTAAATCAGCACTTGTAAATAACCAACATGAACAGAAAGGTTTACTTAAGGCTTTCTCTTAAGGCTAAACAGTTGAGAACTCAACCAACACAGTTACTGGACTCTGAGAACAAATTCAAAACACATGAATGTTTCCTATTAACACCTCTCCATTGGATGCCTGTTCAAGGAGACCATGTCCTATTCGATGATGGGTGCAGAGCGATCGTTGGTCACCGTCTTTCTGAGCCGGACATGGGCAAATGGGTTGGTCCTGCCAGGGAGACAATGTGCATATCAGGCATGACAGGAGCTTAGACACGTTTATCGACAGTCATCTATCTAAAGTGGACAAGGGTTGGTGACTACTGCAATGCAGTATGTCTACTGTATAAATAATATAATGAATGCATTTACCAGGTTGGGGAGGGTGGAGGAGAGGCGAAGTCTGAGGAGAGCTGTAGTAAAAGCGAAGAAGATCCTAGTGTTATTAACCCATTACATATCATATCTACATTATATTCTGTCATTATAAGCCATCTATACCTCTTGCATCAGCATTGACAGAGCCGGTCGGTCAGGGGGCCCTGCCCACTCTACCCCTTCACCTCTGACCTTCGGCCTCAGGCTGACCTGGTTGGAGTCGGCCATGCTGTATGGGCGCGGGCGGAAGGTGCTGACCCTCTGAGGGGGGAACGAGCGCTCCTCCTCAGACTCAGGGGTCAGGGCAGGCAGGCCAGGGGAGACCAGCTTGTCTAACTGACCCGTACTGGTACTGTTGACCTTAGAGAGGAGCGGGGAGCTGGAGAGAAAGTGTCTTGCTCAACTCAATATCCTTAATGACAATCGCAGGCATATTGTTCTGACATTTCAGACTGAGGATAAATGGAGGAAAGTGGTCATGCTAACTCATCAACTGTACTGTTGATCTTGGAGAGCAAAGGGGACCTACGAGGTGGTAGAAGATTAGGACGGAGCTTAGGTAGATGGAAAGAATCATGGTCATTAATTTTTATTCCTCTCTAAAGGCCCGGTCTCTTTGCTTGGCATGGACACATCAAAACGACAATGACACTTAGAGGAAAAAAACAGCATATGTGTGTCAAAGTGTCAGTGATCTCTCTCAGCTTCCTGTGAATAAGCCAAAGTCATCACTGCCAGTTTGTAGACATCGTACTGACAGACAATGTTGTTGACAACGCTGCAGCTAGGCTGTTAGATCAGTCAATACAGGGAAGGGTGGAGAGCATAGCGGAAGGATTTCTAGAGTTAGTGTCAAGATTTAATCATAACCCTACAAGTTAACTTCCATTTAAGACAATAACATTTTGAGGAATGAAATGACAATATCATAACAGTTTCTTGTTTCTATGGTGACGGACCTGCTGTCGAGGGGATCCAAGGTGTTGGGGTAGGGTTGAGTGTAGGAGAAAGGGAACCAGCCTTTCCTGTAAGGGAGAGAGGGGGGAATTGTTTTGGTATTATCTGTATATAACCTAGAAAACCCATGGATTGCCTGAATATGTAATTTCAGAACAGTCCTCAGTTGGTGTTTGAAGAATTGTAGGATTTTGTACAGCTGAATGGTGGGTTCTAACTCTTACCGTCCCGTCCGTTCGTTCTGACCATAGTGCCACCCGTCTCTGGGCTCAGAGATGAGGAGGCTGAGAGCGTCGCCTGGCAGGAAGTGAAGTAAGCAGGCCCCGCCCACTCCACTGCCCTCTGAACCCCCAGGAGCGTGGGCAAATATGGCTTCCACACGAGACGGGCTGGAGAGAGGGAGAACTCGGTCTCTGGGCAGAGTGGAACCTGAAAGATAGAGAGGGACAGAGGAGAGAGGGAATGTGAAATTAATTAAATAGACATCACATTGGGAAAGAAATGGACAAGATGGCAAATAAGTGAAGGGGGGTATCAAAACCTACCCATAAACCCTCCCACCCGGGCCTCGCTGACTGGTTTCCTTGGCAACGGCAGTGTAGACGTTCCATACATCTCTGCTGCCTTCATCAGCATGGGATTATGGGACCGCAATGGTGTGTTCCCTCCTCCTAGCACTCCCTGGTGATGCAGCGAGGGGGTTATGGCTCTGGAAAGAGGTGCACTGTGGGGTAGTGGAGGACTGTGAGGGGCACTGAGGGACAACGGCAGGGCCAGGCCCTGTAGGGAGGAGTAGGATGGGGAGCCCTGGCTGAGAGAAAGCACAGTGGAGGGGATCAGACTAGGAGAAAGGCTGGAGGTGCTGGTGGCCAGGAGAAGAGAGGTCTGCTGGGCTTGGCTGGAGCCAACCGTGGAGGAGGTGGATGAAGTGATGGGAGTGTTAGCAGTAGTGATAGCATTAGCACTTGTGTTGTTGTTAGCATTGGGGCTAGCTGAGACACTAATAGGCGTGCTGATCTGCTGAGGGGAGCCTGCCCCACTCCCTCCAATAGCCCCTCCAGTGGCAGCGAGGGAGCGGAAGGTCTGGGGTCCGGGGGAATGTTGGGGAGGGGGGATGTCACTCTGGGAAGAAGAGGGGATGGGTCTCTGCTGCTTGGAGCCACCATTCAACAAGGGAGGCACCTCCTGTACTGACAGCCTCTGAAAGAGAGAAATGGTAAGAGAGAGAGAGATAAGACAGAGAGATGAGAAGAAACAATGGAATTTTGCTAAATGACTGAAAACCATCTGAATGCTGTCTAAATAACAGAATACCCTAATCTTATAATAACTTCACTTTATCTTCTGAAGTACATGTAATTCAGACATTTGTCTGTGAATTCCTACTAATGAACTGAAACCCCTTGCCCTCACCTGTTCTGGCTGTGCAGCGCCCAGCTTGGCATGTCGGAGGAGCTCAGCTATCCCAGATGCCCCAGAGCCCTGAGGGGCGGTGTGACGCAGCAGGTTGAGCGCCCGTTCAGGTAGTCTGGTTGGCTGGGAGCATGACTGTTGCCATGAGGACAGCTTCTGTGACAGGAGCTCTCTCACCTGGACACAGGGAGGAAGGAGAGGCAGGTTGGCAGTTGGATGGGGGTCAGGGACCGTGAGTGTGTGTGTGTGTGTGTGTGTGTACCTTGCAGTGGTAGTTGATGAGCAGCTTGGTGACTGAACACTGGCGGTCCACAAGGAAGCAGTATCGTCTCCTCTCCTCCGTCAGCGCCGAGCGGTAACCCACAGCAACCAGCGTGTCCAGCTCAGCCTGACGACGACTCATTAGCTCCACATACTGACAGAGGTTAGTAAACACACACATAAAAACAAATGCAGCATAACAGAGAAAGGCTCTGGAGCAACGAACCGCCCTTGCCATCTCTGCTTGGCCGGTTCCCCTCTCTCCACTGGGATTCTCTGCCTCTAACCCTCTTACAGGGGCTGAGTTACTGGTGCTCTTCCATGCCGTCCCTAGGAGGGGTGCGTCACTTGAGTGGGTTGAGTCACTGACGTGATCTTCCTGTCTGGGTTGGCGCCCCCCCTTGGGTTGTGCTGTGGCGGAGATCTTTGTGGGCTATACTCGGCCTTGTCTCATGATGGTAAGTTGGTGATTGAAGATATCCCTCTAGTGGTGTGGGGGCTGTGCTTTGGCAAAGTGGGTGGGGTTATATCCTTCCTGTTTGGCCCTGTCCGGGGGTATCATCGGATGGGGCCACAGTGTCTCCTGACCCCTCCTATCTCAGCCTCCAGTATTTATGCTGCAGTAGTTTGTGTCGGGGGGCTAGGGTCAGTTGGTTATATCTGGAGTACTTCTCCTGTCTTATCCGGTGTCCTGTGTGGATTTAAGTATGCTCTCTCTAATTCTCTCTTTCTTTCTCTCGGAGGAGGACCTGAGCCCTAGGACCATGCCTCAGGACTACCTGGCATGATGACTCCTTGCTGTCCCCAGTCCACCTGGCCATGCTGCTGCTCCAGTTTCAACTGTTCTGCCTGCGGCTATGGAATCCTGACCTGTTCACCGGACATGCTACCTGTCCCAGACCTTCTGTTTTCAACTCTCTAGAGACAGCAGGAGTGGTAGAGATACTCTTAATGATCGGCTATGAAAAGCCAACTGACATTTACTCCTGAGGTGCTGACTTGCTGCACCCTCGACAACTACTGTGATTATTATTATTTGACCATGCTGGTCATTTATGAACATTTGAACATCTTGGCCATGTTCTGTTATAATCTCCACCCGGCACAGCCAGAAGAGGACTGGCCACCCCTCATAGCCTGGTTCCTCTCTAGGTTTCTTCCTAGGTTTTGACCTTTCTAGGGAGTTTTTCCTAGCCATCGTGCTTCTACACCTGCATTGCTTGCTGTTTGGTGTTTTAGGCTGGGTTTCTGTACAGCACTTTGAGATATCAGCTGATGTACGAAGGGCTATATAAATAAATTAGATTTGAACAGAGGCAGAGGAGTAGGAGATATGTGACCTTTAGAATACACTGTAGGGAGAGAGGCTCATCGGAGGGACCAAAAGGAAGAAGTGACATCATATCCTGTCTGCTGAGCAGCGATAAACTAAATCCTAATCACAAAATATTATCCCTCACCTTCCTTAACCTTTTCTTCCATTGTCCACCCCTTCTTATTTCCTGTTTTCTCATTCCAAAGATTTCTCCTCTTTCTCTTCCAAATCAGCTGAGCCAAATTGCTGTTTAATCTCATCCATACTTCCGCACACAGACGGTACATACACACACACACAAACACTTAACTGTGCCTTGTAATGCTGAGTAAGATGATTTAGTCTGGTGGTGTTTCCAAGAAAATCCCACACAAATCTCAAGTGTCAAAACACAATTGTAAGTGTTTCAAAAATACACAAATGGCATCGTTGAAACCTTACACTCAAAGCACTACTGACACAAAATGGTGTTGTTGGATGCTAGTTACCTGCATCTCCCTATCTCCATACTTGTTGGGGTGGCGACTGCCCTGGCTCTTCCTGCGCAGCTTCTTGAGCTGTGATTGGCAGCACTCGATAGATTCCGACTTCGACTTGCGCTCACTCTGATATTTCTTCAACGTGGCCTGAGATCGAGAGAGAACGGGAGCGAGAACACCCGATTGAGAGAGAGACAGAGCAACAGATAGAAAAATAGTTAGTCAGAAAAGTGGTTGTGCTGTAGAGAGAAGGAAATATGTTAACGTAAAATGCATAGATAAACTCACGGTAAGATATTTAATGTCCAACTCCAGCTTTTGCTCCAACTGGGACAGCAGCTCAGAATGGAACAGCTTCAACTGTAGATCATATTCCACCATCATTCATACAGCATCACAATAGTTAACAATCATATCACCACACACACACACACACGGTAAACACTCACCACGTCCTCCAGTTGAACCTGAATCTGCCTGTGCACCTCGGCCATCTGGAATAACGTGTCTCCTGGAATCCCCAAGAAGACACAGGGATACATAGAATACGTCATCAACACAGGATACAGAGAATACGTCATCAACACAGGGATACAGAGAATACGTTATCAACACAGGATACAGAGAATACGTTATCAACACAGGATACAGAGAATACGTCATCAACACAGGGATACAGAGAATACGTCATCAACACAGGATACAGAGAATACATCATCAACACAGGGATACGGCATCAACACAGGATACAGAGAATACGTCATCAACACAGGGATACAGAGAATACGTCATCAACACAGGGATACAGAGAATACGTCATCAACACAGGGATACAGAGAATACGTCATCAACACAGGGATACAGAGAATACGTCATCAACACAGGATACAGAGAATACGTCATCAACACAGGATACAGAGAATACGTCATCAACACAGGATACAGAGGATACGTCATCAACACAGGGATACAGAGAATACGTCATCAACACAGGATACAGAGAATACGTCATCAACACAGGGATACAGAGAATACGTCATCAACACAGGATACAGAGAATACGTCATCAACACAGGGATACAGAGAATACGTTATCAACACAGGGATACAGAGAATACGTTATCAACACAGGATACGTCATCAACACAGGAATACAGAGAATACATCATCAACACAGGGATACAGAGAATACATCATCAACACAGGATACGTCATCAACACAGGAATACAGAGAATACATCATCAACACAGGATACGTCATCAACACAGGGATACAGAGAATACGTCATCAACACAGGATACAGAGAACACGTCATCAACACAGGATACAGAGAACACGTCATCAACACAGGGATACAGAGAATACGTCATCAACACAGGATACAGAGAATAAGTCATCAACACAGGATACAGAGAATACGTCATCAACACAGGGATACAGAGAATACGTTATCAACACAGGGATACAGAGAATACGTTATCAACACAGGATACGTCATCAACACAGGAATACAGAGAATACATCATCAACACAGGATACGTCATCAACACAGGGATACAGAGAATACGTCATCAACACAGGATACAGAGAACACGTCATCAACACAGGGATACAGAGAACACGTCATCAACACAGGGATACAGAGAATACGTCATCAACACAGGATACAGAGAATAAGTCATCAACACAGGGATACAGAGAACACGTCATCAACACAGGGATACAGAGAATACGTCATCAACACAGGATACAGAGAATACGTCATCAACACAGGATACAGAGAATACGTCATCAACACAGGATACAGAGAATACGTCATCAACACAGGATACAGAGAATACGTCATCAACACAGGATACAGAGAATACGTCATCAACACAGGATACAGAGGATACGTCATCAACACAGGGATACAGAGAATACGTCATCAACACAGGATACAGAGAATACGTCATCAACACAGGGATACAGAGAATACGTCATCAACACAGGATACAGAGAATACGTCATCAACACAGGGATACAGAGAATACGTTATCAACACAGGGATACAGAGAATACGTTATCAACACAGGATACGTCATCAACACAGGAATACAGAGAATACATCATCAACACAGGGATACAGAGAATACATCATCAACACAGGATACGTCATCAACACAGGAATACAGAGAATACATCATCAACACAGGATACGTCATCAACACAGGGATACAGAGAATACGTCATCAACACAGGATACAGAGAACACGTCATCAACACAGGATACAGAGAACACGTCATCAACACAGGGATACAGAGAATACGTCATCAACACAGGATACAGAGAATAAGTCATCAACACAGGATACAGAGAATACGTCATCAACACAGGGATACAGAGAATACGTTATCAACACAGGGATACAGAGAATACGTTATCAACACAGGATACGTCATCAACACAGGAATACAGAGAATACATCATCAACACAGGATACGTCATCAACACAGGGATACAGAGAATACGTCATCAACACAGGATACAGAGAACACGTCATCAACACAGGGATACAGAGAACACGTCATCAACACAGGGATACAGAGAATACGTCATCAACACAGGATACAGAGAATAAGTCATCAACACAGGGATACAGAGAACACGTCATCAACACAGGGATACAGAGAACACGTCATCAACACAGGATACAGAGAATACGTCATCAACACAGGATACAGAGAATACGTCATCAACACAGGGATACAGAGAATACGTTATCAACACAGGGATACAGAGAATACGTTATCAACACAGGATACGTCATCAACACAGGAATACAGAGAATACATCATCAACACAGGATACGTCATCAACACAGGGATACAGAGAATACGTCATCAACACAGGATACAGAGAACACGTCATCAACACAGGGATACAGAGAACACGTCATCAACACAGGGATACAGAGAATACGTCATCAACACAGGATACAGAGAATAAGTCATCAACACAGGGATACAGAGAACACGTCATCAACACAGGGATACAGAGAATACGTCATCAACACAGGATACAGAGAATACGTCATCAACACAGGATACAGAGAATACGTCATCAACACAGGGATACAGAGAATACGTCATCAACACAGGATACAGAGAATACGTCATCAACACAGGATACAGAGGATACGTCATCAACACAGGATACAGAGAATACGTTATCAACACAGGATACAGAGAATACGTCATCAACACAGGGATACAGAGAATACGTCATCAACACAGGATACAGAGAACACGTCATCAACACAGGATACAGAGAACACGTCATCAACACAGGATACAGAGAACACGTCATCAACACAGGATACAGAGAACACGTCATCAACACAGGATACAGAGAATACGTTATCAACACAGGGATACAGAGAATACGTCATCAACACAGGATACAGAGAATACGTCATCAACACAGGGATACAGAGAATACGTCATCAACACAGGGATACAGAGAATACGTCATCAACACAGGGATACAGAGCGGGATAAAAGGGCTGGGAAAAAAACACTTGTTGTGACTTCACGTTGTCTGTATGTGCAATATTGTGTCTGAGGTGTCGGATCAATAAAGTAGTATCTTATCTCACCTGTAGCTGTTCACTGACTGAATGATTGTATCTCTCAACTTCTCAGCCTATGATGTCAGCTGTGAATCTGCCAATGTGGTAAAGGCTGTGTGTGTCTCTCCCACAGCACAGTCGTTTGTGGTGTCTGGCATCTCTTCCTCCCTCCCTCCCGACTGTTTGCAGCATTACAATGAGATCATGTGGTGTTGTTAATCTCTCAACAATCACCCCACTCTCTCCCTCTCCCTCAGTTCCCTCACGCTCGCTCTCACTCTCAGCTCCCTCCCTCACTCCCTACTTTCTCTTGTTCCTCCACTCTCTAGCTCGCTTCTTCTCCCATAGTCCCTTAGTGTTTCTCACCCCACCCACCTGTCTCTCTCACCCACCCAGTCACCCACCCAGTCACTCACCCAGTCACCCACCCAGTCACCCACCCAGTCACTCACCCAGTTCTTTGGACCCTTGGCTGTCGCTGGCCAGTTCTCCCAGTTTGACCAGACCATCGAAGTATCCCTTGGCTGCTACCGTCACTCCTGAGAGGAAAACACCTTTCAGTGAGGGGCACCATGTAACAAAGACCCTCTAAATGGGCTTTAGGATTGGGCCTGGGTGGAATGCAGCTTCTATGCCAGAAACCAGAGAGCCATCATTAAAATGTCCAAACAAACATGGCCTACCAACTTGCCCACCCAACGCCACTAGATATGCTATACCACACATTATACAGTATACTGTGTGCACACCACTCTCTCTCACCTGTCAGGGCTTTCTCATAGTGTTTCCCCATGGTCACAAAGTTCTTCAGACTGGGGTTGAACTGGTCCAGAATCCCCTACAAAACACATGACAACAAGAGACAATATTCATGTCTCCTCTTCAACTTACCACTTAGTCACAGTCTGTGATCATTGCTGCTAGCAGACTGAGTTTCAACAAAAGTGTTATGTAGAGCACTCGCCTGACTACATCTACAGACTAATTCATTGCTCTTGGAGGCAACAAACCTACACACACTGTACCTTATACACGTTTTCTGTCATCTTGTTGACCTCGTCTGAATGAGACATGGTGTTTCAGAATGTTTATGTATTGTAGTCTCCTCCCCTGTATCTGAGGGTATTAGGCTTTACAACAGCAGACTGAAGTCCCCTGGAAACACAAAGATGGAGAAAAACAAGTGTTGGCAGGTAGCCTAGCGGTTAAGAGTGTTGGGTCAGCAACCAACACACAACTGGTTCAAATCCCAGAACAGACTAGGTGAAGAATCTGTTGATGTGCCCTTGAGCAAGGCACTTATCCATAGGAACATACAGGAACAATTAGGGTTAAGAGTGTCTGTTAAATGACCGAAATGTACAATTAATTCAAGTATAAAGAACTTCTATGAGAGGTCTAACCAGACACCCAAGAGAGGTATTCAGGCCGAGGTGTTTGGAGGTGACCTGGCAAATCACACTCACCCATACAGAGTGAGATGGAGGGTTTCATCAGTGGTCTATGATCCATACAGGAGGCACTGACCAGACAGCTTATCCCTACACTACCACCCAACATGCTTGTGCTGTGCTGTAAAGTCTATTCCCAAGACTTCTAGCAGTCCTATGCCGTAACCCAAGAGGAATAAACCACAGCCCACCAGTAGGTCCGGAGCCAGTCTTTGGGAACCCCGGCTGCTCCTCATCAAGAGGGTGACCTTCCAGAGCTAACGACTGGAAATGTTGACTTTATGTCCTGCTCCATTATCCGATATGGGTCAACATTTTTCATGTAATCTCTGTAGGATAACAAAGGAAGTAAGGGGAAAACTGAGTTGAGCGTGACTTTAGCCATTTAATCCAGGGGGGAATTCTGTCACCGAACAGCTTGGTCAGTTCAGCAACGGTTCTCTCTCTGTGGTCCAATGTTGATTCAGTGCCATGACACTTGTGCCTGGTGTTGGAAAAGTCCATTGTTCTTATCTGAGGGGTTATGAATGGTCTGAAACAAACTGATAGCAGAAACATTTGGGTTGCCCTAATGTAGGGTAGTGATAAAGTAATTGGTGGACTCAATCGCAAAAGTTAAGAAGTGTTGTGTTATTCACATCCTTATGGAAGCAGGAAATACAACCTCATAGCCTGGAATCAAAGGAGGGTCTGACTGCTGTTTTAAGACACGTTTTGGTAATAATGTTTTTTTTTACTTCATAACTCAGACACAGAAGTAATAACAGACGTCCAGATGTATCACAGATCACATGACCTAAGCAAAATATACCAGACCAGGGTATCCCTGTATAATACATGGTGTGCTCCACCACTGCAGACCTACTGGAAAAAACAGCATTTCTTAATCTAACATATAATCCAATCAAATCAAAGTATGTCACATGCACAGGATACAGCACGTTTAAACGGTACAGTGAAATGCTTACTTGCAAGCGACAGCACACTGAGTAACAGGCCATTCAAATGGTTCCACTATAATGCCTAACTTATTACATGACACAATCAGAAGATTGGTAATATAGACCACTTTAGGCAATACTTCATTACATGGGTTGGTGGAAATAGAGTGGGCAGAATAGACATAGTTCTGATACGGTATTATAGAACGTCTCAGAAATAATTCTAGTCATTCAAGTTCTATTCTGTAAACCTACAGTACTCTAGCCATGATGAATGTACAGTGGCTGTCACACAAGCCTCTTCTCTCTAGTGTTACACCACGGTGGTCCTCGTGTGGGACAACACACACACATCTGACCTCACTCTACACTAAGGCTCACACATGCTCCTTTCAGACAACATCCTGTGTGTGTGGCATTCTGCAGCATGTCATGCATTGGCTCACTTGTTGATGTCAGTGGATGGTCATTGGGCAGACAGACATGTGTTGGGTAACACTGACCGGTCAGGCTGCTGTTGAATAGACCTGACGACATCATTTGATTCCACAGATGTATGGGTTACAGCCCTGTACAGTACAACTGACCTCCTGTGGACTTTTTGCATTGTTACCTATGTTCAAGGAGGCTCTGAGCTTGTTAAAGGCGTCCTCTAGCAATTTGACGTTTTCCTGTTGAATATCCCAAGTATAAATACAGTAATGTACATACACTTGAGGGGAGCAAAATAGTGTTTTTTTTAGACACAACTGCAAACGTCAAGGAGTTATTACCCTTACAGAAAAAAACACGTCTAAAATCTTGATTTCAAGTGAAATTTCACATATGAAATCATGTGAAAATGTGTTTTTGGAACACTTCAAATGTGATCACGTTTTCACATGTATGTTATCACATACTGCTTTCCATGTTGTCACACGTTATCGCATTAACTTCCCAATTCACATGTGATCACGTTTTCACATGTATAGTTTCATGTTATCACATATTGCTTTCCATGTTGTCACACGTTATCGCATTAACTTCCCAATTCACATGTGATCACGTGAAATTCATGTGGTTTTTCCTGTAAGGGTTGGTCTGATGTGATGTCATTGGCCTCCCCCCTTGTTTGAGGAGCAATAGTGAACCAAAGAGGAAAGGCCCACACCCCACTTGTGTCATGTTATACCTGGACCACCTATTGAGATGTGCCTTTTGGTAAGTAAATCAGGTGTGTGGGGGGGAAATTAGACTGGAGTAAGACTAATTGGGTAAGCAGAAGTGCACAAAGAACTGTTATCAATATCTAAAGAAATCCAATGAAGAATTTCCTTGATCAATATCCTATTGTTGACCGGGCAGAAACACATTTTTTGGGGTGTCAGGTAGCCTAGTGGTTAGAGCATTGGGCCAGTAACTGAAAGTGTTGCAGGATCGAATCCTGAGCTGACAAGGTAAAAATCGGTCTTTCTGCCCCTGAACAAGGCAGTTATTAACCTATTGTTCCCTGGTAGGCCGTCATTGTAAATAAGAATTTGTTCTTATTAACTGACTTGCCTAGTTAAATAAAGGTTAAATTAAAAACCCAGGACTTCTTTCTAGCCAACTCAACACACTACCTCTGGTTCCCCATGAGAGCTGATCTACAATCAGTTATGCTTGTTATGTCCTGATGGTTAAGATTGGGGTTTGGTAAACTGACCGTTAATCTGCAGATTGAGGCACATTCTCAAGGTCCAATTTAAGTGGTTAATTAATTTCTTGTTATTCAAACCAGGTTGGTCAATTGGGAACCAATTTTCATGCGCAATGACAACATAGCCAAATATAGAATTACACAGCAAAACTATAATCAATGTACTAAAATGGCTTTTGTAATATAGGTATTGAAATACAATTTTTACATTTTGTTGCCAAAGATGTTTCAGAAACAGCTACTAGGCCTACATAACGTCAACAACTGAAAACTGTTGACAAGCTCTGCAGGAGTTTAAGTGATTACACTGGTTTTGGCAACAATTACAAGTGTGACAGAGATGTAACATCATAGGTGAAAAATATCATAAACAAATGTCTGTGAAACAGGAACGTTATAAACAGATTGGAGGATTTGAGGTTGTGTTTATCACTTCGACTCTTATTGGCATACATAACTAAAATACGAAACATCTTCTCTAAACCAAGTTAAACGAATTATCGAGATGTGAAAAAGGACGAAATGAGAGACATTACTCTCTCAGCAAATCAGTATCACCAGTCTATAGCCTTAATTCAGCAACACCTGTTGATCTCTAGGCCGACATATAAAACTCAGCGCAATTCATTCAAAGTTAGATAAGCAGCAAAATAGTTGATACAAAGTGGAATTGTACCTTTTCTGAGCTCATTGTTGGGAGAAAAAAAAAACAGATGACCGAAACGCCGTTTGCCTTTTGTCTTTTTTTCCTTTTCTTCTATTGCTTTCCCCTTCGTTAGTGGGGGTTGTTTCACCCAGCAGTGCACTAAATCTCAATCTCCCCCCGCCTTCGCTCTCTCTCTCCCTTTTTTTATTATTACTCACACAAATCGGCGTCAGACTTTTGGTGCGGTTCTGTACCTCTACTCACTGTTGAGCCGATTAGCAACATGCCTTCACGCACCACCCCCGACAGAACATTCACCGCGAATAAACCCCGACCGCTGCATCAAACTCCCTACCGTTAGAAACCTCAGGTCTCTTCCGTTCTCTGTCTCTCTTTACCACTCTCCTTTTGTCTCACAATGTCCTCACTCCCGTTCACCCTCTCGCTCACTATCCCTCTCTTTCTCCCTCTCTCATTCACTCACTCGGGCAGAATAACAATGAGCAAACGGGACCCGGGATGAATAGCGGTAGAGAGAATAATGACTAGAAACTTTTTAAAGCAAGGATGGCAGACCCCGAAGTCACGTATCATTGGCCTACATCCGCCACCCCCTTCTCACATTCCCTCCATTCATTCTCTTAAGTGGGCAGTAGCCCTTTGGTTTATTATTCACATAATATTAAATATGTTGCCTATAGCCTATTACTTTAAACATGTTTTTGGGTGAGAGTGATAAATCAATAGGAGTAAAAAATATTTGGCTAAAACGTTATAAAATGTAAAAAATGTTTTTACAAAAACATGTAATACTTCTCAGGTGATTCATCTATTTGGTATGTCAAGGGGTTGAGCCAGGGTTGAAGATCGGTCGAAAGCAAAGGTTAGTGTTAGGGTTATGCCAAGATTATGGTTAGAGTTAGGGTTACGCAAGGCTAGGGGAGGGATCCCATTTCCCTGTGCTGCCCTCAGGAGGTAATTTCTTGAGTGAAATCCAATCCAGAAAAAAAGTGAATCATTATGCCAAGATTAGGGTTATGGTTATACCAAAATGGGTTAGGATTAGGGTTAGTGTTAGGGTTGTGGTTGAGGCTAGGGTTAAACATATAGTTTTGGGTCAGTTTAATTGGGTTGTAGTAGTAACCACTGACCAACAGATGGCAGTTGTGTGACGATAATCAGTGCAGTGCAACAAGCAGAACAGAAGCTGCTGATGAATTGGTCCCTTTGGTAACTACAGTGGGAATTGATGTGAAACTGGGTGGTTCTGTGTCATTGGGTCTAGCTCTATGGAGGTGTTGGCCTGCTAGTATAGGTGGTTGATTGGTCTCGTGAGCCGGTGCCCTGGCACCTTGTATCTGAGCTGTAAAGCGGTTTGTCTCTGTTCACTTCCTCAGGCCTACTTTAAGACTGATTGACGCACAACATATTGACAAACGGCAGCACTACTGGCCTAATAAACACCAGAATAACTCATCTAGATCTCTCTTTCTCTCGAGGTCCCTCACAGTCTCTCTCTCTCTCTGTCCTTTTCTTGCTCTTTCTACCTCTGTCTATTTCTTATTCAATTCAGTTCAAAGGGCTTTATTGGCATGGGAAACATATGTTTACATTACCAAAGCAGGTGAAATAGATAATAAACAAAAGTGAAATAAACTATATAAAACGAACAGTAAATATTACACTCACAAAGGTTCCAAAGGAATAGAGACATTTCAAATGTCCTATTATGGCTATGTACAGTACAGTGTTGTAAAGATGTGCAAATAGTTAAAGTACAAAAGGGAAAATAAATAAACATAAATATGGGTTGTATTTACAATGGTGTTTGTTCTTCATTGGTTGCCCTTTTCTTGTGGCAACAGGTCACAAATCTCGCTGCTGTGATGGCAGACTGTGGTATTTCACTCAATAGATATGGGAGTTTATCAAAATTGGATTTGCTTTTGAATTCTTTGTGGGTCTGAGTATGTCTCTCTCTCTATCTAGCTCTTACTAGCTTGTAATTATTAAGGCGCCCTCTGTCCCTCTCTCGGTCACATCCTGATCGCACACATCCGCTGCATCAGTGTCACGTTCTACTGAGGCTGACTTCTTTCTTGGAACTTGAAGGAAGTCTACCATGTGTGGCGCTAGATGTGGGTCACCTAGAGCTGTTTTCCTGGACAATGTCCCAGTGGGTCAAATGTGCACCTAAGGCCAAACTCAGGTATCTTGGATCAAACAGTCAATTATTATAAAGCCACATTTAGAGGGTGGGGTCAATGTTCAAACCAAAGCGGGGGGGGGGGGGGACTCCACATGATTATTGCATTTCCATTCTGGGTTTCTTACGGTATGTTGTGTTTACATTCAACAGCAGCAAGGCATCACATGATTATGTATAATGTTGACGTCAGACAGAAGGACCAAGGACACAGATGGTAAACACATGATCCTGCCAGTGTCTGTCGGTGCTGTTGAGTATCTTCAACTAAAATGTTAGACTCAACGTTCCTATTTGTTGATAATATTGGCGTCAGACTGCTGAAGGCACATGGACACATGGCACATGGACAGCGATGGTTGCTGTTATCGTATCCTTTAACTTCCTGATGTTGTGAGATTCTCTCTGGTGTTTACAAAACACTGGTGCTGTGAGATCAGATACCAGGGCAGGCTTAGAGAAGAAGTTGTAGCAGTGGTACTTCTATCCTTGAGGTGTTCTTGTCTATTAATGTTCTGTATTATGTCATGTTTCATGTTTTGTGTGGACCCCAGGAAGAGTAGCTGCTGCTTTAGCAGGTGATCCTAATAAAAAATACTAAATACTCATTATATCACACAATCACCAGTATGTCTGACCCGGGGTGAGAGTTGTATCGAAGGACATGATCTAACAGTCTGTTATTATAAGGTGGAGGGTAAAGAAGACCAAAACAAACACAGGGCCAAATGTAGCACCTCAGACACTATAAATACCACACAGGCCTCAGATTGTGAATTTGTCAAGATGCAGTAGATGGTATAGAGTACAGTATATACATATGAGGTGAGTAATGTAGGGTATGTAAATATTATATAAAGTGGCATTGTTTAAAGTGACTAGTGATACATTTATTACATCCAATTTTTAATTATTAAAGTGGCTAGAGATTTGAGTCAGTATGTTGACCGCAGCCACTCAATGTTAGTGATGGCTGTTTAACAGTCTGATGGCCTTGATGCACCTGTACTGACCTCGCCTTCTGGATGATAGCGGGGTGAACAGGCAGTGGCTCGGGTGGTTGTTGTCCTTGATGATCTTTTTGGCCTTCCTGTGACATCGGGTGGTGTAGGTGTCCTGGAGGTCAGGTAGTTTGCCCCCGGTGATGCGTTGTGCAGACCTCACTATCCTCTGGAGAGCCTTGCGGTTGTGGGCGGAGCAGTTGCCGTACCAGGCGGTGATACAGCCCGACAGGATGCTCTCGGGTTGTGCATCTGTAAAAGTTTGTGAATGTTTTTGGTGACAAGACAAATTTCTTCAGCCTCCTGAGGTTGAAGAGGCGCTGTTGCGTCTTCTTCACCACACTGTCTGTGTGGGTGGACTATTTCAGTTTGTCTGTGATGTGTACGCTGAGGAACTTAAAACTTTCCACCTTCTCCACTACTGTCCCGTCGATGTGGATAGGGGGGTGCTCCGTCTGCTGTTTCCTGCAGTCCACAATCATCTCCTTTGTTTTGTTGACATTGAGTATCTGTAAGTATGTAACCAGGTATTCATCTCTTATTATGTAAGGAGATCAGAGTGACTTATCGCTTCACACTGGGACTGACTCGTTGGGTTATATGTACGAAGTTCTATGACAGAATTCCACCAGGGATATTTTATGGCAGAATTGTCATGGTGTTCCAGAATTCTCATGATGTTCTATGGCAGAATTGTCATGGTGTTCCATAATTCTCATGATGTTCTATGGCCGAATTCTCATGGTGTTCAAGAATTCTCATGATGTTCTATGGCAGAATTGTCATGGTGTTCCAGAATTCTCATGATGTTCTTTGGCAGAATTGTCATGGTGTTCCAGAATTCTCATGATGTTCTATGGCCGAATTCTCATGGTGTTCAAGAATTCTCATGATGTTCTTTGGCAGAATTGTCATGGTGTTTCAGAATTCTCATGATGTTCTATGGCAGAATTCTCATGGTGTTCCAGAATTCTCATGATGTTCTATGGCAGAAATGATATCATGTGCTTATAGGTGTGTGTGTGTCTCTCTCTTTTTCGGTTACAGTCCTCTGTGACAGTGCAGTGTCGTGTGTGCCTGTTTACAGTGCAATGTCGTGTGTGTCTGTGTAACAGTGCAGTGTGTGTGTGTCTGTGTATGTCTTTGTCTGTCTGTGACAGTGCAGAGTGTGAGGTATTTCCTGAACAGTCACCCTGAGTGTGCCATGTGTTGGAGGATAATACAAGCTAACCAGGTTGTTCACCACCTCTCAGAGAGGGATTCTGCTTCAATCTGCCTAATCTGATCAAATGGGAAATGATTAAGTGTGAGCGCTGGCACGGTGTCTCAACGCCAGCTGGCCTGACCAGATGGCATCTTATATAGTAAGGCATCTACAGAATTCTACTTTCATGTGGATCAAACTCTGTAATTATTAGATACAAATCAACCTGGGTCTCTATTGGATATGTGAAATGTGAATTCAGTTTGAATTAAGCACCTCTCCAATTCTATGATTAATTATCATTATAGTTCAATTCTACCCTATTATGTATTCCAGTGAATGACAACAGTCGGGGCAGTCAGGACGTCAACATCATCATCAGTTAGAACTCTAATAAATGTTTACTTGTTGAAGACTAATCTCGGTTAACCCAGAGCTAAAATCTTGCGTAATTTGGTCAGATGCACAGTTTATGTTTAGTCTGTCCACAAGATATTAGTTGAAGGCCAAGAGTTTAACATGGCCAGGGTGCTAGTTGAGTGTATAGACTCTCGTATTTAACTACAGTGCATTTGGAAAGTATTCAGAACCCTTGACCTTTTCCACATTTTGTTGCGTTACAGACTTATTCTAAAACATATTAATAAAACAAATTCCCTCATCAATCTACACACAATACCCATAGCAAAAAAATAAAAAACAGAAATTCCTTATTTACATAAGTATTCAGATCCTTTACTATGAAACTCAAAATTGAGCTCAGGTGCATCCTGTTTCCATTGATCATCCTGGAGATGTTTCTACAACTTGATTGGAGTCCATCTATGGTAAATGTAATTGATTGGACATGATTTGGAAAGGCACACACCTGCCTATATAAGGGCTCACAGTTGACAGTGCATGTCAGAGCAAAAACCAAGGAATTGTCCGTAGAGCTCCGAGACAGGATTGTGTCGAGGCACAGATCTGGGGAAGGGTACCAAAAAATGTCTGCAGCATTGAAGATCCCCAAGAACACAGTGGCCTCCATCATTCTTAAAATGGAAGAAGTTTGGATCCACCAAGACTCTTCCTAGAGCTGGTAGCCTGGCCAAACTAAGCAATCGAGTGAGAAGGGCCTTGGTGACCAAGAACCTGATGGTCACTCTGACAGAGCTCCAGAGTTCCTCTGTGGAGATGGGAGAACCTTCCAGAAGGACAACCGTCTCTGCAGCACTCCACCAATCAGGCCTTTGTGGTAGAGTGGCCAGACGGAAGCTACTCCTCAATAAAAACCACATGACAGCATGCTTGGAGTTTGCCAAAAGGCACATAAAGAACTCTCACACCATGAGAAACAAGATTCTCTGGTCTGATGAAACCAAGATTGAACTCTTTGGCCTGAATGCCAAGCGTCACGTCTGGAGGAAACCTGGCACCATCCCTACGGTGAAGCATGGTGGTGGTGAAGCATGGGGATGTTTTACAGGGGCAGGGACTGGGAGACTAGTCCGGATCAAGGGAAAGATGAATGGAGCAAAGTACAGAGAGATCCTTGATGAAAACCTGCTCTAATATATATATATATATATATATATATATATATATATATATATATATATATATATATATATCTATTATATTGCTCCGTTCATCTTTCCCTCGATCCGGACTAGTCTCCCAGTCCCTGCCGCTGTAAAACATCCCCACAGCATGATTCTGACACCACCATGCTTCACCGTAGGGATGGTGCCAGGTTTCCTCCAGACGTGATGCTTGGCATTCAGGCCAAAGAGTTCAGTATATATATATTTGTTTTTATACACTACCGGTCAAAAGTTTTAGAACACCTACTCATTAAAGGGTTTTTCTTTGTTTTTACAATTTTATACATTGTAGAAAAACAATGAAGACATCAAACTATGAAATAACACATATGGAATCATGTAGTAACCCCAAAAGTGTTAAACAAATCATAATTTAAAAAATCTTCAAATATCCACCCTTTGCCTTGATGACAGCTTTGCACACTCTTGGCATTCTCTCAACAAGCTTCACCTGGAATGCTTTTCTAGCAGTCTTGAAGGAGCTCCCACATATGCTGAGGCCAGGTCATCTGATGCAGCACTCCATAACTCTCCTTCTTTGTCAAATAGCCCTACATAACCTGGAGGTGTGTTGGGTCACTGTCCTGTTGAAAAACAAATGATAGTCCCACTAAGCCCAAACCAGATGGGATGGCGTATCGCTGCAGAATGCTGTGGTAGCCATGCTGGTTAAGTGATGAAGTGCTGCATCAGATGACCTGGCCTCCACAATCACCTAACCTCAACCCAATTGAGATGGTTTGGTATGAGTTGGACTGCAGAGTGAAGGAAAAGCAGCCAACAAGTGCTCAGCATATGTGGGAACTCCTTCAAGACTGTTGGAAAAGCATTCCAGCTGAATCTGGTTGAGAGAATGCCAAGAGTGTGCAAAGCTGTCATTAGAGCAAAGGGTGGCTACTTTGAAGAAGCTAAAATCTAAAATACATTTTGATTTGTCAACCCTTTTTTGGTTACTACATGATTCCATATCTGTTATTTAATAGTTGTTATGTCTTCACTGTTATTTTACAGTTTAGAATATAGTCAAATGAAGAAAAACCCTTGTCCAAACGTTTGACTGGTACTGTAAGTAGTAATTTAAATTATTTTTACTTAAGTACTTTACACCACTGGATTTTATTTGGTTTGAGTGTATATCTGGCCTTTGCCTGAGTCTTGTTTGTGTGTGCTGAGCGTGTTCCTCTAATTGACCTGAATACGAGCAGCCATCTGTTGGTCTGAAGGCTCTGTGCTGGACAGGGCTGGGCTATAGGCTGCCAGTCAGACTGCCTGGAGTATACAGGCAGATTAATCAGGCCAATTATCCTGTTAAGATGTAGGTGAACCACCGCCTGTGGCAGTGAAGATAGCAGAGTGTGTGTATGTGTTAGTGTTTGTGGATGAGTACATGGTCAATTTCAAGGATTGACAATCTGTAAAGTTGACAGCGGAAATGAGAAATGCAGCAGGTGTCTTCTGAGCATAATGCAATGTATCACCAGTGTTGTTGGGGTTATTTCCATTTCAACTACAAACTTAACAAACTAACTCAATTCCTAAATTGAAAATCCATATTGATTAATTAAATGTAATTGCCTTTTCAATTACTGGTATGAACTTTCCAGAATTTACAGAATCTAAATGGAATTGATCCCAACCCTGCAGCATGTAGTATAGCCTACAGAGAAAGAGACTGGAAAGGTTGGGGTGAGCCGAGAGAGAGAGAGAGAGAGAGAGAGAGAGAGAGAGAGAGAGAGAGAGAGAGAGAGAGAGAGAGAGAGAGAGAGAGAGAGAGAGAGAGAGAGAGAGAGAGAGAGAGAGAGAGAGAGAGAGAGAGAGAGAGAGAGAGAGAGAGAGAGAGAGAGAGGTGTTAACACACTCCCCTGGAGTAAATCTCCCAATCTGATCAGTGTATGTGGTGAGGTGGATTTACTAACTGACCAACAGAACAGAAGCAGGACACACAGGTTCTCAGGTAAGGACACTTTCTTTCTGTTCAACAATGTGTAGATTATGACTATTCACGTTGGATTTATTGACTTTCATTCCAAGATTAATTAGATTATTTCAAGTTCAGTTTGATGTTAGATACAGGTGTATTTCTCTCCAAGGTGATGCTTTCTATCCATTACTAAAAGCGTTTCTATGGGTCTCTGTCATTACATTCTGACTGACCGACTCAATTGATATTAATTTTACCCATTTATCAGATATACTCTGGTTGTGCTGTGTAGAGGCCAGGATTGGGGTCAATTGTTCTTCAATCTAGGAGAAGACTGGAATTTATTATTTTTTTAATCCTCAATTAGATTGGAATTGACAACCCATCCCTGGAAATTATATTGTCATGCTTCGGTGGTCTCCTTCTGGCTTTGGTAAACTCCACTTAATTGCAAACGTAGCCACCATATGAGGAGATATTAGGTTTTTGTTGGTCAGCCCTTTTCTAATTAGTGTTAAAGGTGCCCGTCAGCTTTAAATGTATCTGTAATCACTGACTTCAATGCCCACTTAAACCATATGGTGCCCGTAGGCCTACTATAAAGTAAAGCCCCCCCCCCCACACACACACACACACAGCAGAGGAAAACGTTCTTGTCTCTCGACTCTGTCAGCCTAATAGGTATTTGTAATTAGGTTAATTGGAAGATCTGTGAAAGATAATAAAGGTAGGGCTAAAAAGGCCAAAGAATTGAGATTGGGTGAAACAGGGTTGCGTGGCTCGACAATCTGGCTCTCCTCTAAGCCAGTGTTTCCTAAACTCGGTCCTGGGGCCGCCCCTGGGTACATGTTTTGGTTTTTGCCCTAGCACTACACAGCTGATTCAAGTCACAAACTCATCTTCAAGTTTATATTATATTAGATATTATCTCTCTCTCTCTTTATGGCCATATGAATGACTGTCAGTTGAACTCTGCAGTTGAACTGGGTGGAACAATGTCTGGATTGGGAGCGACAGGTGGCCATCACGGTTTTAACTGTCACCCCACGTGCCCACACATCTTTATTTACGGTACCGTAAAAATACATCCAATGGTGATTAGATGTGATTAGGAGTGTCTGATTGCTATGGTAGACCGTAACACCACAATAGATCATTGCCAACCTTTCCCCTTGCGAGGGAAGTAGCGTAGAAAACCTTAGATCGGGCTGGTCATAGAAATAAGAGCAGCAGATGCTTGAACTTACATGACAAGGTGTGAGTGATCATCAAGAGATTTCTTAAGCAGCCAGTAAAAACAACATTATAATTTCAGAACATACTCTATTCTTAATAATGTGAAGGCTTAGATGCTCACTTTATTTCTTACTGATTTACTTATTTTTTTGTGTTTTTGTTATGATGATCTGGTGTGCGTGCTATCGGTACTCTGTGATTTGGTTTTATTCCAGGCCAATCCCTTGATTAATCTCTCAAAAGCCAATGAATGCATCAACCCTGCAGATGGAATACTGCACTACAGTCAGGCACATGCGTGTAAAAAACAAACAAACAATGACTCTTTATTTTATTTAGTCTATTCTCTCTCTTGTAACTTCAAATGCAACGAATTGCCTATCGGTTTACAATGAGTACCGCCAGTAGTAGGTTAGTAGCACGTGTTGCCTCACGGTCAGGGACAGGGACAGGGACAGGGACAGGGACAGGGAAGGGACAGGGAAGGGGGCGACTGCAGTTTGACTGTTTGTTAGCCGAACAAATTCAAATCAAGTAAAGACTAGCTTGTTTTGACAGCATAGCCTAGCTAACTAGCTGATCCATCTAGTCTACATCAGCAATTATCAGATACTATATAGACCGCGGTAGTGGTTCTAGCAAGATAATCAACTAACTTCCTTTCATCTTTGAGCTGGCTTAGTCTACAATGTACGATGAGTGAGTGTGTTGTGGTAGAAAAGTAAAGCCTATGTTAAAACAAATCATGGAGAATTTGGCTACAGGAGCAGTAGAAAAATATAAATGGAATGACGGTCATTTTGGAAGGGGGCACCCTTTTTCTCACTTAGAGACCACCAAAGATCTGTGTATGGCCCTGCCTAGAGTACAGTACTGGCTTCCATACCTACAACTGCAGCCTTGTAGTCTTCCAAACAGCATCCACAGCAATAGAAGGGGAACTACCGGTCCCTGCTACTTCGTGTGCTGTCCTAGACCAAAAGTTACTCAGCTGCATTCTAAACCTCATACTTTTCTTGCAGGTGCTTTCCACAACAGCTCTGGTTCTCCCACACCATAAAATAAGAAACTTTCAGAGGTATCAGACCACAGAGCTATTGGAAAATAGCTTTTCTGGGACATGCTGCTTTTAATTCAAAAGAGTTAAACTTACTCACATCAGACAGGTTGAAGTCTATTTATTCAACCTCAAACCATACTCAAAGAGTGCTGAAAATGGGACACAAGTGCACCTCTAAACCCTCGCCGTTACAAACACTCATCCTCTCCACCATCCTCCTCTTCATCTCCCCTACCACTGCCATGCCAGGGCCTGACTATGGAGGCCACCCGCGGTTCATCTGCATTCCCGTCCCTGCTGATACCGACCCTGCCTGCTTCCCCTCTGGGGGGCCAGTCATGGGGCCTAGCGGGGCAGGGCACCACGGGCCTCCTGTAGGGCCCCCGAACAATAATGGCTGGTGGGGAATGACAGAGGAGGCTAAAACCAGTATTTTACACCTGAGAGAGAGCCTGGTGCAGCAGAAAGAGACCATCCTGGATATGAGAGAGACCATCAGGGAGCTAACCGCCAAGCTCACCCTGTGTGAGGGCTCTGGGCCAGGCATCGGGGGTCACAACGACCACCATGGACCTCCAACTCATCATGGAGGGGCTGTCAGCCAACTGCCTTACGCTGACAACGGTCACCATGGCAACCAGCAGGGTCACCATGGAAACAACAACCATGCCTTGGATGCAGCCGGACACTACCCTGGGAATGGGGAGCACCGGTCAGACAGTGGGCATAACAACAGGGGGAAGGATAAACACGCAACACCAGAGGATATGATATCATCAAAATCGCCGGAGGAACTGGGCAGGATGCTGCAGGCCCTTAAAGAGAGAATGGATAACCTGCAGGTGAGAGAGAGTTCTGTTTAGTACAGAAAATAGATAATAGAGATAGGATGGGGTCATGACGAAAGAGATAAAAGAATGACAGAGGGATGAGAGACAGATACTAAAATCAGGATTAAGGGATTACTTTAAATTGTTTTGGACAAAAGCGTCTGCTAAATAGCAGATTACTATATTATAATGCGAGAGAGAGAAAGAGAGAGAGCGAGAGAAGAAGTGGGGTGTAATGTGTTTCCACGTGTCACTTCCTTGTCTTGTCTCAGGTCAGGTGATGCACATGCCATTGGATTGTTTGGTCAAATAAACAAATCAAGCTGAATAAGAGCTCGGGATATTTACATCTGTTAATCAGTTAATCACATGAAAGTACCACGCTGCCATGCGAGACAGAATTCTACATCCTGTTTTCTGGCATCAAAATCCTTTATTTGTAAAAACAACCCAGGAACACCATTGTCCCTTTCCTCTGCTACACTGCCAGCCCTGTCTGACTGTCTGGAGCAGAACAGTGGGGTTGGATGATCACCCTGTCTAAGTCAAAATGGGCACACTAGACAAGGTTATTGAGCACTGACGGTTTAAATGGATTCTGCTTGAGTACGCTTGGTAGGGTTTGGTATGGTTGGGTGGCTTTGAGATGAGCAGGGCAGAGCTAGCTGGGTGAGTTTAAGATTGGTAGAGATAGTTAGGTTAGCTTGGTAGATGGGTAAAATTAGTGTAGCTGGATGGAGCTGGGCAGGGCAGATCATTCCTACCTGTTCTCTCTCTCTTGCTTTCTCTCGTAATTCAGGCTTTGTCGTCCGGGTTTGTGGCCTGATTATTAGGCTGTAAGTGGAGATCATGATAATTGACACTGATCTCAGATCTGTACCCTCTGCTGCCCGTGCCATCTGTCTATCGTCACGGTCCCACAGAGAGACCACAAGTCAACGACGTAAAAACGGTCAAATAGCAATACTTATCTCTCAATCTGTTTCTCAATCACAACCATAATTAAAAAAGGAATGTATGTACTATAGTCAACAGTAAATAAGGGTAGTGTTTGTGTCTCCCTCCCCAGCAGTCAAGGAACACCTCCACCACCTACTCCAGCTCTCTGAAGGAGCTCCTCCAGAGGAAGATCAGTGCTCTGGAACAGCAGATGCACCACACCGCTGCTGCCCTCAGCAGCAGCCCCAATCACCATGACGACAGCGATCACCACGATGACGGGCACCATGAAGACCACGACGATGACGGGCATCACGACGACAGTCATCATGACGACCACCCCGATGATCACCATGACGATGGGCAACACGACAACGAGGCAGATAGCCATGGTTACCTGCAGAGAACGGGTTATCGCATACCAGGGCCCAGGGCTGGCCTGCACTCCAACAACAAACTGGACTCTCTACTGAATAACCTGCACCACACAGGTACCAACAGCAGGAAGAAGACCAAGACCCCTGATGCCTTCCAGATCGGCTTCCCCATGAGAACCAACTACATGTACGGGAAGGTGAAGATGACCCTCCTCCACGAGATCTTTGCCCTCACCCTGTGTCTGTGGATAAAGGGGGGCGCAGGCCCCGGGCTGGGGACCCCCTTCTCTTACTCTGTTCCAGGACAGGCCAACGAACTGGTGCTGATCGAGTGGGGCAACAACCCCATGGAGCTGTTGGTGGATGACAAGGTGAGATGGGGAGAGAGAGCGTTGAGTAGAGAGTGGCCATGTCTGAATACCCATCCTAGTGTATTACATACCTAAACTGCATACTCATTTTGGTGTTTGGTCTAGTGGAATTCACTCGTCTTTTCATCTTTTCCAACATGTTTGACAACAGCTGATAATCATAGAAATTGACGTGCTGTACCAAAATTAACGAAATGTGGGAGTCTATTTGGGAAATGTCAGTCTATTTATAAAACAATATATTTTTCTGCATACTATTTACACTGAACAAAAATATAAACACAACGTGTAAAGTGTTGGTCCCATGTTTCATGAGCTGAAATAAAAGATACCCATACATTTTCCACTCACAAAAAGCTTATTTCTCTCAACTTTTGTGCAGAAATTTGTTTACATCCCTGTTAGTGAGAATCTTTCCTTTGCAAAGATCATTGATCCGCCTGACAGGTGTAGCTTAACAAGAAGCTGATTAAACAGCATGATCATTACACAGGTGCACCTTGTGCTAGGGACAATAATAGGCCACTCTAAAATGTGCAGTTTTGTCACACAACACAATGCCACAGATGTCTCAAGTTTAGAGGGAGCATGCAATTGGCATGCTGACTGCAGGATAGTCCACCTGAGCTGTTTAATTTCTCTACCATAAGCCGCCTCCAACATTGTTTGAAAGAATTTGGCAGTACCTCCAACCGGCCTCACAACCACAGACCACATGTATGGCATCGTGTGGGCGAGCAGTTTTCTGATGTCAACGTTGTGAACAGAGTGCCCCATGGTGGTGGTGGGGTCATGGTATGGGCAGGCAGAAGCTACAGACAACAAACACAATTGCATTTTATTAATGGCAATTTGAATGCACAGAAATACTGTGATGAGATCCTGAGGCCCATTGTCGTGCCATTCATCCGCAGCCAAGGATCTGTACACAATACCTGGTAGCTGAAAATGTTCCAGTTCTTCCATGGCCTGCATACTCAGACATGTCACCCATTGAGCATGTTTGGGATGCTCTGCATCGACGTTTACGACAGCGTGTTCCAGTTCCTGCCAATATTCAGCAACTTCGCACAGCCATTGAAGAGGAGAGGGACAACATTCCACAAGGCCACAATCAACTGTCTGATCAACTCTATGCGAAGGAGATGTCGCACTGGATGAGGCAAATGGTGGTCACACCAGATACTGACTGGTTTTCTAATCCACACCCCTACCTTTTTTTAAGGTATCTGTGACCAACAGATGCATATCTGTATTCCCAGTTGTGAAATCCATAGATTAGGGCCGAATGAATTCATTTCAATTGACTGATTTCCTTATATGAAGTGTAAATCAGTAAAATAATTGAAATTGTTGCATGTTGCGTTTATATTTTTGTTCAGTATAGTATGCTAGAACGGGTATTCGGACATGGGCAGAGGGGATGCTATATAACTCTCTTGGCTTTAACACTTCAGCTGTGAGGATAAAAGCCACGTAAGCCACGTCTCTGTAGCCAAAGGTTTAGCCCAGAAGGCCTGTTGGACTCAGTAGCTCAGAAGCTCAGTATATAATAACTAGGCTACACTGAAGAGCATTGTAACTCCGAAGGTTAACCGAATGGACTTTCTGACACAAAGTGATCCGTCTTAATGGCGTGACAATGACGTCAGAGAGCAGCTTACTTAGACAGCAGGTGGAGAGAGTCTTAGCCAGAGTGTGAATTACACCATGGTTTTCGTGGGTCTCTATCAATTAAAACAAAAATGTATGTGACTAATATTAAAGGCATCATTTAAACTGTAAAAAATGTATTACCTTTTAATGTGGCATTAACACAACCAGTCATGATATTTTCATCTGATTGTCAAACAAATCACTTCAAAAAGTAGGGTACCTATGCGTGTTCATCCACTCCAAAATAATTCCTGCATCCAAACTGCATGTACAGTTGAAGTCGGAAGTTTCCATACACCTTAGACAAATGCATTTAAACTCAGTTTTTCACAATTCCTGACATTTAATCCTAGTAAAAATTCCCTGTCTTAGGTCAGTTAGGATCCCCACTTTATTTGAAGAATGTGAAATGTCAGAATAATAGTAGAGAATGATTTATTTCAGCTTTTATTTCTTTCATCACATTCCCAGTGAGTCAGACATGTACATACACTCAATTAGTATTTGGTAGCATTGCCTTTAAATTGTTTAACTTGAGTTAAACGTTTCGGGTAGCCTTCCACAAGCTCCCACAATAACTTGGGTGAATTTTGGCCCATTCCTCCTGACAGAGCTGGTGTAACTGAGTCAGGTTTGTAGGCCTCCTTGCTCACACACGCTTTTTCAGTTCTGCCCACAAATTTTCTATAGGATTGAGGTCAGGGCTTTGTGATGGCCACTCCAATACCTTGACTTTGTTGTCCTTAAGCCATTTTGCCACAACTTTGGAAGTATGCTTGGGGTCATCGTCCATTTGGAAGATCCATTTGCGATCAAGCTTTAACTTCCTGACTGATGTCTTAAGATGTTGCTTCAGTAATATATCCACATAATTGTCCTCCTCATGATGCCATCTATTTTGTGAAGGGCACCAGTCCCACCTGCAGCAAAGCACCCCCACAACATGATGCTGCCACCCCTGTGTTTCACAGTTGGGATGGTGTTCTTTGTCTTGCAAGCCTCCCTCTTTTTCCTCCAAACATAATGATAATGATCATGGCCAAACAGTTCTATTTTTGTTTCATCAGACCAGAGGACATTTCTCCAAAAATTACAATCTTTGTCCCCATGTGCAGTTGCAAACCGTCATCTGGCTTTTTTTATTGTGGTTTTGGAGCAGTGGCTTATTCCTTGCTGAGCGGCATTTCAGGTTATGTCGATATAGGACTTTTACAGTTGATATTGATACTTTTGTACCTGTTTCCTCCAGCATCTTCACACGGTCCTTTGCTGTTGTTCTGGGATTGATTTGCACTTTTCACACCAAAGTACGTTCATCTCCAGGAGACAGAACGCGTCTCCTTCCTCAGCGGTATGACGGCTGCGCGGTCCCATTGTGTTTATACTTGTGTACTATTGTTTGTACAGATGAACATGATACCTTCAGGCGTTTGGAAATTGCTTCCAAGGATGAACCAGACTTGTGGAGGTCTGCAATTTTCTTTCTGAGGTCGTGGCTGATTTCTTTTGATTTTCCCATGATGTCAAGCTAAGAGGCACTGAGTTTGAAGGTAGGCCTTGAAATACATCCACAGGTACACCTCCAATTGACTCATATGATGTCAATTAGCCTATCAGAAGCTTCTAAAGCCATGACATCATTTTCTGGAATTTTCCAAGCTGTTTAAAGGCACAGTCAACTTAGTGTATGTAAACCCACTGGAATTGTGATACAGTGAATTACGTGAAAGTGAAATAATCTGTCTGTAAACAATTGTTAGAAAAAATATCTGTGCAAGAAGTAGATGTCCTAACCGACTTGCCAATGTATGTAAACTTCCGACTTCAACTGTATACTCGCGCCACTTGATGAATGGAAATAGACATGTGTTACAAAACACCAAGAAGTGTGCCTATTGAAATTCAGCCATTGCCATTGATTAGGCCTACATTAATTGATGCTTCTTGCTGACAAATGGACCTTTTTTGTAGCCTGAAAAGTCTGGACACCTGATAAACAGGATGGTCTGGTCATCCTAACACACAGTGAACTTACCAGACTAGGCTACAACGTGTAAGCCTATTACCATGAACTTCAAATAGATCTACCGGTAGACAGTTATGTAGTGTGTTAAAAGTAATGCTCCCTATACATTCAGTTGTTTTTACCTTCCAGTAGGCTTACATCACTTCTGTTAGCCTACCTTTTACCTTCCGGTAGGCTTACATCACTTCTGTTAGCCTACCTTTTACCTTCCGGTAGGCTTACATCACTTCTGTTAGCCTACCTTTTACCTTCCGGTAGGCTTACATCACTTCAGTTAGCCTACCTTTTACCTTCCGGTAGGCTTACATCACTTCTGTTAGCCTACCTTTTACCTTCCGGTAGGCTTACATCACTTCAGTTAGCCTACCTTTTACCTTCCGGTAGGCTTACATCACTTCTGTTAGCCTACCTTTTACCTTCCGGTAGGCTTACATCACTTCTGTTAGCCTACCTTTTACCTTCCGGTAGGCTTACATCACTTCTGTTAGCCTACCTTCTCAGCAGAGGCAATTTTACACACATGAACACACACAGAACCGGTAGCCTACATCCAATATATTACATGAGTTAAATTAATCAAAACATGTTTTACACCCTTGTTCATGAGTTAGTCCATAGTTAATGAGTTAATGCTTGGAGTGCTCACAGATCATGTGACATAAAACACTTCCTTTCTGTCCTTACATTGATGAAAATGATGACAGTGTTATTTATCATTATTAAGCATTTAACAATTGAATTAGAACATTGAACGTTAATCATTTATCCTCTTCTAACTAAAGAGTCACCTTGTAGGCCTACTGTCATTAACGTATAGCCTACTTGTTGGATGGATTGGATGCACATTGGTGTCTAGCTGGAGACTAGTTGTCTAGTGATATTGTCTACCATCATCAGTTGATCCAGGAAAGAAAACAAATATTGATAGAAATAATAAAGCGAAATAAATGGTCTACTATATTTGGCCACGGATGGCACAGAGAAACCGAGGTCAAGACAGTTTCAAGTTGAATATTCAAGGGATATTTGCGCTTCCAAACCTCAATAGCTTTCAAACCACTTGAGCCACAGACTCCAAATAAGTATCATGATGTTGGAAAAATTACGCACAACATTGCGCATGTCTTATTTTCACGATTTGGATATTAATTCGCTTTCCAAAGCTCATAAACGTGGAGATGTGAACAGCATTTTGTATTCCTAGTTGAATTAGTTAGGGAGCGTAAACAAAGTACAAACTTTTTTCAGAATTCAGTGGCCCTACACATTGCACACCCTTTAGTTTATCCATTTTCCTTGCTCGATTTTACATAAATGTCTCAAACTTTCTCATTTCAATAGCTCCTTGGTCATGTGACCTACTGGACTCAAACAAGGTTCAGAATGTCCACTGACTACCCTTCTATTTTGCACACACTTTGGTTTGTCTGTTTTCATCTCACACGTTTTTACATTAATTTAGTAAACTTTTGAATTTCAATAGCTCCTTGGTCATGTGACCTACTGACCTCAAACAAGGTTCAGAATGTACACTCGGTGGGCCTACACATTGCACACCCTTTAGTTTGTCATTTTCATCTCACAAGATTTTGCATACATTTTTCAAACTTTCTAATTTGTTACCTACTGACCTCAAACTACTTTCAGAATGTCCACGGACTGGCGGAGACGGGCGCCGCGAGGCATCCAGTGCGGTAACGCAACCAATCCCGGAGAAGCTGGCGGGAACCCCGGGGAGAGTTTTATTTTCTTTGAGAAGGGCAGCGCTCGCCGGCCCTGTTCGCGCTGGGTCTCCGGCGGGTCGCATCAGCCGGCGCCTAGCAGCTGACTTAGAACTGGTGCGGACCAGGAGAATCCGACTGTTTAATTAAAACAAAGCATTGCGAAGGCCCGTGTTGATGTTATGTGATTTCTGCCCAGTGCTCAGAATGTCAAAGTGAAGAAATTCAATGAAGCGTGAGTAAACGGCGGGAGTAACTATGACTCTCTTAAAGAGTCCTTAGCCTTAGTAAGGAAGATAACGAGGTAGCCTTCTAGCAGGGCTCTTCCAATCCCTCCCTGTATGTCACCTGTTTTCAGGTGTCGCTAACGATGCAAACCAAACGGGAGTTACCTTGGTACTAGTCCGTACACAAAGAGAGTCTTGCAGATGGTGACGGCTGTTGATCGTTAACGGAAGGCGGCAGAGGGTCCTGGAATATGGGGCTTTCGGTCAAGCATGAAAATGTGAGGGCGGTTCCACCAAACTCAATGATTTGCTGCGGGACTCTTGTAAACAAATTCTGACCTTGACAGGAAGCCAATTGGAGAATGACGGCTCGAACGCATCCCTGGCTTTGGCTGGGAGGGGGGAGTTATGTCCTGGGAGAAGGCTGATGAAAGTGTACCACTCGCATCAGTCTGATCACAGAGCGGCTATGGTGAAACATTTAAACACACGTCCCCCGTATACTTAGCTAACTGTAAACCGCAACGGTTTGAATCGAACGCTGGCTTCGGCTGGATATTCTGACACCAGTTTGAGGGTTGTAGGTCACATGACCAAGGAGCTATTGACATTTGAAAGTAAGAAATGTATGTAAAATCATTTGACATGAGAATGGAAAAACAAAAGGGTGTGCAATATATTAGGCTTGTCAGTTGATATTCTGACAGCAGTTTGAGGGTTGTAGGTCACATGACCAGAGAGCTATTGAAATTCAAAACAATGAAAAACAGAACAATTCATTTAAATTCACCTGAGATGAAAATGGACGAACTAATGGGTGTGCAATATATAAGGCTAGTGACTGGATGTTCTGAAAGTAGTTTAAGGGTTGTAGGTCACATGACCAAGGAGCTATTGAAATTAGAAACATTGACAAACATTGAAAATATATGTAAAATTGTGTGAGATGAAAATGTACAAACAAAAGGTTGTGCTACATATAAGGCTATTCGGTGGATATTCTGAAAGTAGTTTGAGGGTTGTAGGTCATAAGACTAAGAGAAGCTATTGAAATTTGAATCTTTAAAATATTCTTGTGAAATCTCATGAGATGCAAATGGACAAACAAAAGGGTGTGCAATGTGTAGGCCCACTGAGTGTACATCAAACCTTGTTTGAGGTTAAAATAAATAATTTTAAATAGTGTGAGATACAAACCAACAAAAAAACAAGTGTGTGTAATGTGTGTCTATGCCATGGAGTTAGCTACAACCCGTGTTGAAAGTTTTAGGAGAAATGGTTAAAGAGCTATTGAAATGTGAAAAATTTGATTTGTCACTATGTTGATGGTCTCTAACTGCTATTGGTGGATGTAAGGAAAACGACAGGCAAATATCCATTGAATATCCGACATGAATCTGTTTTTACCTCGGTCACAGAGAACACCAGTACCCACACGCACCTGAAAAACAATGAATGAGCCTCTAAACAGCTGACTGACAAAAGCAAACAATGATAAATCAACGGATAAATCTAACGATTGGAATAAAGGCCATTTTTTTTATCAAGGACACATGGCAAACAAATGGCGTAAATTAGGGTTAGGAAAATCTATGTGTAAAGGAACTTAGTCCGAAATTCAGCACTACAGAGTGGACAGTGCTGCCACATATAAATAAATGGTTTAAACCATGACAGAGAGGTGGGGGTATTTGTTTCATTTGGAAACATTTATTTACATATTTACCCCGATAAAACATATTTACCACTACATTTTAAACAAACAGGAGAGTAGTGAATTAGCATAATTTTGAGACTTCCCCAGTAATTCACAACCTTGGTCTCAGCCCTCATGAAGAAATACTACAGAGTTACTACTCAGCAATACTACACAAGATCTACACAACCCTACTGGTTTTACTGTTTGATTGCTGTTGAGATGTGTAGTAAACCAGTAGTGATTAATGTAGTCATTTAAATAGTAAATGAGTGACAAATTGGGACTTTCATCACTGGTGAACAATGCATATTTCCTATTTAAATCACTTCTGTGTAACTTCTGAACTTTTGGGTATTTACTACTTAAAACCTACACATACCTACACAATTCCTACATGTTCACTATTGATTTACTACACAAAGCCTACTGCTGTATGCCTACTCAATCCCTATTGAATTTCTACTGCCATTTGTGCGTGTAGTGTCACCACTACTGAATTTCTCCTGATCCTTTTTCATTTCCTAATAAGTTATATAAACGGCTAAACAACGACATGAAAGTATTCATAAAACTTAAAGGAACTGGTGTCAGCATGAGGGCTAACGATGAAAGACAGGACGACGAAGGATGGGAGAGGATTACATTCAGGATGGGCTAGCTAACAACAGCCAACTACTTCCTGTCTTGTCTTTGGTGGTCACGAAAAGCCGGTGTTGTCTTCCTGTAGTGTGACCACTTATTTACTACCAACATCAAGTAGTAAAAAGTCTACTTGACTACTATTGACAAGCCTGTGTAGTAAAGCTGTAGTGTTTTAACTACTTATTTACTACCAACATCAAGTCATCAAGTAGTACAAATCTTTACCTGTTTACTACTGTAAACACACAAGTTATCTCCTTGTGCTGTCAACCTGGTGGTACTCAATCCCTACTCTCCTCCCTTCCCCCCAGGCAGTGACTCTGCCCCTTTCTATCAGCGATGGAAAGTGGCACCATGTGTGTGTGACGTGGTCGACTAGGGACGGTGAGTGGGAGGCGTACCAGGACGGGGTGAAGAGGGGCTCTGGGGAGAACCTGTCCGCATGGCATCCCATCAAACCTGGAGGGGTCTTCATCCTCGGACAGGAACAGGTAATCTTCAAATTCTTTCAGTTGGTTATTGAGTGTCTACAAAAAGCTTCTGCATTACACAAGACAAAAAAAGTGCACACTAAGCCATTTTCCCTGCGACCTCACTCATTAACCCCTTGAGCAAGGCAGTTAACAACAACAAACTGCTCCCAGGCAGCCCATCGCGCTTCTCTGATTCATAGGGGTTGGGTTAAATGCGGAAGCCACATTTCAGTTGAATGCATTCAGTTGTGCAACTGACTAGGTATCCCCTTTCCCTTCCTTCCTTCCCTTCTCAGCCCATAATTTCACCTATTATTGACTGAGTCCCTTATCCTAGTATAGCCTCCCTTTATGTATCACGCCACGACTGTCTAGAACTCTAAGGCTATGTTTACACAGGCACACCAATTCTGATCTTTTTTTTTTTTACCACTAATTGGTCTTTTCAGCTATTTACAATAATTGGGCAATATATCAGAATTGGGCCACCAGTGTAAACAAAGCCAAAGCAGTGTTTTAGTGTTGTGCACTGTTGTGCACTCTCCCTTAACCAACCACAAAAGCAGTCACTTTGCTAGCATGGGCTTTCTCTCAGAAACAGTGATCGTGGTTGGGGTTAAGGTCAGAGTCATTACTGTGTAATCCTGGCCTCTGACCTCTGAACCCTGACCTTGTCTCGTTTAGAGCAGCAGATAGGTTTTGTCATATAATGAAGGCAGACTACCACCTACTACTGCACACCATACATACAACGCACAGGTTGGAGAGGACAGGCTCGTGGTAATGGCTGGAGCGGAATAGGTGGAATGGTATCAAGTACATCAAACACATGCCATTCCATTAGCTCCGTTCCGGACATTATTGTGAGACGTTCTTCCTTCAGCAGCATCCTGTGATCCAAAGCTAGCCACAAACAAACCCCATTATTTAGTTTAAATGCATTTATGGCTCCTTTCTTAAGTCCAAATCCTAACATTACCTTGTCTCTCTCCTCCAGGACACTCTGGGAGGTCGTTTCGACGCCACGCAGGCGTTTATGGGGGACATCTCTGACCTCCAGATGTGGGCTAATGTCCTCACGGCCCATGACATCTACAGCCTGGCCTCCTGCAACAGCCACCTCAGCGGGGACGTCATCACCTGGTCCGAGAACGTGGTGGAGCTCCACGGAGGGGTCACCAAGTACCCCTTCGACCCCTGTCACTAAGGGCAACCAACTATTATGACATTACCAATGGATCCATATCACACACATACTTAAAAGTACTCCTATCGAAGAAGGATTTTTTTCCGATCCAGAGGGGGTATGAGATCACACGGGATAGAGAATCCACTCCACTTAATATTACCACCTGACTAAAACTATGCCTTCCTTTTAGTCTGAAAGACTGAAGAGCCCCATTCCCAGAGACTGTGTTATGACTATTATGGAATTAAATGTTTTGATAATGAAATGGACTATATATACAGTGCCTTCAGAAAGTATTCACACCCCTTGACTTATTCCACATTTTGATGTGTTACAGCCTCAATTCTAAATGTATTAAATTATAACAAACGTTCACCCATCTACACATAATACCCCATAATGACAAAGTGAAAACATGTTTTTACATGTATTGAAAATAAAATACAGAAATAACCATTTACACAAGTATTCACACCCCTGAGTTAATTCTTTGTAGAAGCAACTTTGGCAGTGATTACAGCTATGAGTCTTTCTGGGTAAGTCTCTAAGAGCTTTCCAGACCTGGATTGTGCAATAATTCTTCAAGCTCTGTCAAATTGGTTGTTGATCATAGACAACCATTTTCCGGTCTTACCATAGATTTTCAAGTAGAGTTAAGTCAAAACCATAAATTGACCACTCAGGAACATTCCAATCTGCTTGGTAAACAACTCCAGTGTAGATTTGGTCTTGTGTTTTAGGTTATTTGTTCTGCTGAAATGTGAATTAATTTCCCAGTGTCTGTTGGAAAGCAGACTGAAACAAGTTTTCCTCTAGGATATTGCCTGTGCTTAGATCTATTCCATTTATTTTTAATCCTGAAAAACTCCCCAGTCCTGAACGATTACAAGCATACCCATAACATGATGCAGCCACCACTGTGCTTGAAAATATGGAGAGTGGTATTCAGTAATGTTCTGTATTGGATTTGCTCCAAACATAACACTTTATATTCAGGACAACAAGTTAATTGCTTAGCAACATTTTTAGCAGTATTACTTTAGTGCCTTGTTCCAAAGAGGATTCATGTTTTGGAATATTTTTATTCTGTACAGGCTTCCTTCTTTTCACTCTGTCAATTAGATTTGCATTGTGGTGTAACTACAATGTTGTTGATCCATCCTCAATTTTCTCCTGTCACAGCCAAATTCACTGCTTGACTGTGAGGGACCTTACAGATAATTGTATGTGTCGGGAACAGAGATGAGGTAGTCATTCAAAAAGAACGTTAAACACTATTATTGCACACAAAGTCCATGCAACTTATGTGACTTTTTAAGCAAAATTGTACTTATTCTAACGTGCCATAACAAAGGGGTTGAATATTGATTGACTTAAGACATTTCAGCTTTTCATTTTTTATTAATTTGACATTATTGGGTATTGTGTGTAGGCCAGTGACCAAACATCTAAATGTAATAAACGTTTTATTCAGGCTGTAACACAACAAATGTAGAATAAGTCAAGTGGTGTGAATACTTTCTGAAGGCTCTGTATATGTATCTATTTTTCTAGCTTCTATTTGACCCTTTATTAGTGTTTTAACTGCTGTTTTAATGTCACAACAAGGATAATATGACATATTGTCATATAGTTGATGAAGATCAATAGATATTGTTGTTACGGTACACAGCATCCTTATAGTGGGCCCGTATCATTGACTTTGAAAGTGGTTACATAAGTAGAAGGAGAGCGTGAGGTTGACCAATGGATTCACTTTGAAAGAAGATCCATTGAAACATACAGCTACTAAACCAAAGAAACCAAAGAAAAGTTAGATTAATTCATTTGTTTAGTCTTTTTATTTTTTTTCCTGTTTTCCTGTGATATAAGTACATTGAGTACATTTCCTTAAAGCCGGAGTCCTTAGTTGTTACATTCATTTTTGGACTTATAAATTAATGACATATACCCATTTATTCTTGAAGAATATAACTTAGAAATGAATCATGAGCTTAGTTCAAATGTCATACCATATCAGAACCCAAAATATAAGCTTGTTTTACTCCAATATTTGTAAACAATGCAAATGTAAACTAACACTGTATAGCCTCCAAACATGGTTAAAACTGATCATGTTGATATCATGGGTGGTCAGTCTTTGCATCCACAGCTCTGTCTATGAATTTAAGAGTGGTTACATTTCTCCAGGCCCATATCTCAGCTTTATACCCAACCGGAGGTGGGGTGACCTCTTTGTTATGGTTTCAATTCAGGATTCTAGCTTTGTGTTATTGTTTTGATTTCAGAAAAATGTTTCAATGATTTACCTGAGACATGAATTCCCAGCAAAGAAATGTGCTTTATGAGTCTTTATATGTATACTGAACAAAAATATAAAGGCAACATGCAACAATTTCAAAGATTTTACTGAGTTACAGTGTATATAAGGAAATCAGTCAATTGAAAGAAATTAATTACGCCTTAATCTAAGGATTTCACATGACTGAGCAGGGGCGCAGCCATGGGTGGGCCAAGGAGGGCCTAGGCCCACCCACTTGGGAGTCAGGTCCGCCCACTGGGGAGCCAAGCACAGCCAATCAGAATGAGTTTTTCCCCACAAAAAGGCTTTATTTCAGACAGAAATACTCCTCAGCCCTCAGCGACTTATGGTAGAGAAACTAACATTCAATTCTCTGGCAACAGCTCTGTTGGACATTCCTGCAGTCAGCATGCCAATTGCATGCTCCCTCTAAACTTGAGACATCTGTGGCATTGTGTTGTGACAAAATTGTACATTTTAGAGTGACCTTTTATTGTCCCCAGCACAAGGTGCACCTGTGTAATGATCATGCTGTTTAATCAGTTTCCATCCACCTGCCACACCTGTCAGGTGGATGGATTATCTTGGCAAAGGGGAAATGTTCACTAACAGTGATGTAAAAAAACGTGTGTACAAAATTTGAGAGAAAAAGCTTTTTGTGCGTATGGAACATTTCCGGGATCTTTTATTTCAGCTCATGAAACATGGGACCAACACTTTACATGTTGAGTTCATATTTTTGTTCAGTACACATACAACACATTTTAAAGCTACGTAGGGGAGTGAAAATGTAAGGGAGTTACCCCACATTTCTCTTTATCTCTCTTTTTAATGTAGGAGTCAGGTTTCACCCCTAGACCAAGAATCAGACAAGCAACAGATGTATGATTTTATTTACAAGGCACTTTGTATTTAGCAGGTAAGAAAGTTCCACTGAAATTGAGTTCTTGTTATTTAGCGATATTGAACAGAAGTGTGTGTTCATTTGTACTACTTTATTTGTCAATGTATGTACCTTTTTATTTGAAAACGTGTTGTTGTTTGATGGCCAAATTTATAAAACATTTCTCAAATTCCTTTTTTATCCAAATGTTATATTAGGCTAATATAACATATGCTGTAATAACATTGTGGCTTTGGAAATGTTTGATCTGGCTGTGTTTCTATCAGTAGACGTTGTCTGTGGATACTGCACACGTATCAGAAACTATTTGATACTATTTGTAAATAAAAACCTTGATGTGGCTGTTTGAATGTTTGTTAACTAATCAATTTATGTTCTTGAATCCCATTCTAACCTCAGACTGCAGTTGACGTCTTGTTTGACCTGTCTGCTTCCCTCACTGCTGATAGCCTGTTACTAACAACCAGCACATACAATCAATCTCTCAGCAACCCAATGTGGCCACACTACAGTACCCACAGGTCACCACACTAGAGATGGGGTGGTCTATACCAGTGGAGGGACCCCATTTTACCTTGTTATCCATGATGGCATGCACGCACTCATAGCTCAGGTGTGAACTTAGACCACACATTTCAAATCAAAATCAAATCAAATGTATTTATATAGCCCTTCTTACATCAGCTGATATCTCAAAGTGCTGTACAGAAACACAGCCTAAAACCCCAAACAGCAAGCAATGCAGGTGTAGAAGCACGGTGGCTAGGAAAAACTCCCTAGAAAGGCCAAAACCTAAGAAGAAACCTAGAGAGGAACCAGGCTATGAGGGGTGGCCAGTCCTCTTCTGGCTGTGCCGGGTGAAGATTATAACAGAACATGGCCAAGATGTTCAAATGTTCATAAATGACCAGCACGGTCAAATAATAATAATCACAGGAGTTGTCGAGGGTGCAGCAAGTCAGCATCTCAGGAGTAAATGTCAGTTGGCTTTTCATAGCCGATCATTAAGAGTATCTCTACCACTCCTGCTGTCTCTAGAGAGTTGAAAACAGCAGGTCTGGGACAGGTAGCACGTCCGGTGAACAGGTCAGGGTTCCATAGCCGCAGGCAGAACAGTTGAAACTGGAGCAGCAGCATGGCCAGGTGGACTGGGGACAGCAAGGAGTCATCATGCCAGGTAGTCCTGAGGCATGGTCCTAGGGCTCAGGTCCTCCGAGAGAGAGAAAGAAAGAGAGAATTAGAGAGAGCATACTTAAATTCACACAGGACACCGGATAAGACAGGAGAAGTACTCGAGATATAACAAACTAACCCTAGCCCCCCGACACATAAACTACTGCAGCATAAATACTAGAGGCTGAAGCATTTCATATACATTGTTTGTCTTCAGGAAGGCAGTGAGTTGCTGCGCAAAAGCTTTTTCAAAATGTTTTGAGAGGAATGGAAGATTCGATAAATGCCGATAGTTTTTTATATTTTCTGGGTCAAGGTTTGTCTTTTTCAAGAGAGGCTTTATTACTGCCACTTTTAGTGAGTTTGTTACACATCCGGTGGATAGAGAGCCGTTTATTATGTTCAACATAGGAGGGCCAAGCACAGGAAGCAGCTCTTTCAGTAGTTTAGTTGGAATAGGGTCCAGTATGCAGCTTGAAGGTTTAGAGGCCATGATTATTTTCATCATTGTGTCAAGAGATATAGTACTAAAACACTTGAGTGTCTCTCTTGATCCTAGGTCCTGGCAGAGTTGTGCAGACTCAGGACAACTGAGCTTTGGAGGAATAAGCAGATTTAAAGAGGAGTCCGTAATTTTCTTTCTAATAATCATGATCTTTTCCTCAAAGAAGTTCATGAATTTAGTACTGCTGAAGTGAAAGCCATCCTCTCTTGGGGAATGCTGCTTTTTAGTTAGCTTTGCGACAGTATCAAAAAGGTATTTTGGATTGTTCTTATTTTCCTCAATTAAGTTGGAAAAATAGGATGATCGAGCAGCAGTGAGGGCTCTTCGATACTGCACGGTACTGTCTTTCCAAGCTAGTCGGAAGACTTCCAGTTTGGTGTGGCGCCATTTCCGTTCCAATTTTCTGGAAGCTTGCTTCAGAGCTCAGGTATTTTCTGTATACCAGGGAGCTTGTTTCTAATGACAAATGTTTTTGTTTTTTAGGGGTGCAACTGCATCTAGGGTATTGCGCAAGGTTAAATTGAGTTCCTCAGTTAGGTGGTTAACTGATTTGTGTCCTCTGATGTCCTTGGGTAGGCAGAGGGAGTGTGGAAGGGCATCAAGGAATCTTTGTGTTGTTTGAGAATTTATAGCACGACTTTTGATGCTCCTTGGTTGGGGTCTGAGCAGATTATTTGTTGCGATTGCAAACGTAATAAAATGGTGGTCCGATTGTCCAGGATTATGAGGAAAAACATTAAGATCCACAACATTTATTCCATGGGACAAAACTAGGTCCAGAGTATGACTGTGACAGTGAGTAGGTCCAGAGACATGTTGGACAAAACCCACTGAGTCGATGATGCCTCCGAAAGCCTTTTGGAGTGGGTCTAGGGACTTTTCCATGTGAATATTAAAATCACCCAAAATTTAAACATGATCTGCTATGACTACAAGGTCCGATAGGAATTCAGGGAACTCAGTGAGGAATGCTGTATATGGCCCAACAGTAGCTATAAAAAGTGATTGAGTAGGCTGCATAGATTTCATGACTAGAAGCTCAAAAGACAAAAACGTCTTTTTTTTTTTTTTGTAAATTGAAATTTGCTATCGTAAATGTTAGCAACACCTCCGCCTTTGCGGGATGCACGGGGGATATGGTCATTAGTGTAACCAGGAGGTGAGGCCTCATTTAACACAGTGTCCACACTGCCACCTGTACTGTGTTGTTAAAACAGATATAAAGCCAAGGTTGGCGATTTACTGTCACCTGCAGTTATGGAATGCTCGCTCACGAGTATAATTCATTGGCTGATCCCACGTGATTACCCAGATGGAATCATGTAATCCTTCCTTAACCCATAGAAAGTCCCACCCAGTTGACTACTTCAAAATGGTGAAAGTCTTCAATGGTGCCACCCATGCTAAAACGACCTTTAGGGCCCTAGAGTCATTCTCTATGGGTCACGCAAACACTTGGGCTATAAGTGGGTAACAATTAGGGTTGCAAAATTCCAGGAACTTTCAATAAATTCCTTGGTGTTCCATAAATCCTTGTTGGATTTCCTGCTTATTCTGGGAAATCTCCAACCGGAATCTCAGGAAAACCAGGGAATTTATTGAAAGTTCCCAGAATTTTGCAACCCTAGTCACAATGGAAAAAAGGTCTGGGTAATACTGTTCACTGTAATAAAAACATTTAGAATTTGATCTGCCGACATCTGTAAACTAAGTCTAATAATAATCACTCAAACACACAGGAGTATTGTCTCAGTTCACTTTTTATTGTTTCACAACAGTTGACTGGCACCCGTGTACCGTGGTTTTGTTTTTGCTACATATAGCACAGATGACCTATCCATCTTTACATTGCTGTAAAACAAAAATAAATAATAAATCAAACACTATCCCAGGAAGTAGTGGTGGTGGTGGGGTCTGGGGGACAGAAGTAGTGATGGTGGGGTCTGGGGGACAGAAGTAGTGGTGGTGGGGTCTGGGGGACAGAAGTAGTGGTGTTGGGGTCTGGGGGACAGAAGTAGTGATGGTGGGGTCTGGGGGACAGAAGTAGTGATGGTGGGGTCTGGGGGACAGAAGTAGTGATGTTGGGGTCTGGGGGACAGAAGTAGTGATGTTGGGGTCTGGGGGACAGAAGTAGTGATGTTGGGGTCTGGGGGACAGAAGTAGTGGTGGTGGGGTCTGGGGGACAGAAGTAGTGGTGTTGGGGTCTGGGGGACAGAAGTAGTGATGTTGGGGTCTGGGGGACAGAAGTAGTGGTGTTGGGGTCTGGGGGACAGAAGTAGTGGTGGTGGGGTCTGGGGGACAGAAGTAGTGATGTTGGGGTCTGGGGGACAGAAGTAGTGGTGTTGGGGTCTGGGGGACAGAAGTAGTGATGTTGGGGTCTGGGGGACAGAAGTAGTGGTGGTGGGGTCTGGGGGACAGAAGTAGTGGTGGTGGGGTCTGGGGGACAGAAGTAGTGGTGGTGGGGTCTGGGGGACAGAAGTAGTGATGTTGGGGTCTGGGGGACAGAAGTAGTGGTGGTGGGGTCTGGGGGACAGAAGTAGTGGTGGTGGGGTCTGGGGGACAGAAGTAGTGGTGGTGGGGTCTGGGGGACAGAAGTAGTGATGTTGGGGTCTGGGGGACAGAAGTAGTGATGGTGGGGTCTGGGGGACAGAAGTAGTGATGTTGGGGTCTGGGGGACAGAAGTAGTGGTGGTGGGGTCTGGGGGACAGAAGTAGTGGTGGTGGGGTCTGGGGGACAGAAATAGTGGTGGTGGGGTCTGGGGGACAGAAGTAGTGGTGTTGGGGTCTGGGGGACAGAAGTAGTGGTGGTGGGGTCTGGGGGACAGAAGTAGTGGTGGTGGGGTCTGGGGGACAGAAGTAGTGGTGGTGGGGTCTGGGGGACAGAAGTAGTGATGTTGGGGTCTGGGGGACAGAAGTAGTGGTGGTGGGGTCTGGGGGACAGAAGTAGTGGTGGTGGGGTCTGAGGGACAGAAGTAGTGATGTTGGGGTCTGGGGGACAGAAGTAGTGGTGGTGGGGTCTGGGGGACAGAAATATTCATTAGTGTCCTTTCTCACAAAAGTCTGTCTCTTTGTTGAGTTGGAACAGTGTGACGTCCCAACTCCATTTTGGCAACTTTGCACTTCAAGAATACCCAGACAGGTCTGTGTTTCAGTGTCGTGTAGTGTACAGCAGCCCTGCCTGTAGGTTGGCTCACTGCTGTGTGTCTATAACACCACACACTCAGAGAATAACTAGAGAAGACTAAGAGATCATTTTTTTGTACCTAGACTTTCCTATGTAAACAACATTTAGAGTAAAACTTCTATAGTTGTCAGAGCTGGAAGTGATCAAAATATGGACTTGTGAAGCCTTCATCACAACCAGCGAGGATGATGCAGGACAGCCTGGCCACCACTGGAGGCTACTACAGATAGTTAGTATTGCCAATCTAAAAGGTACAGCTCTTTAAAGCCTGTATAATGCTTAAATATTGATAAAGTGCAGCAGACAATCCTAATTCTGCATTTTCCATATTCAGTCTAATGAAATGTTAATCCAATGACAAATGAAAATATCTACGAGTCAATTCGGGCTTAATGTATCATTAGACATGTATCCTTAACATTGTTATTCATTCAATACATTTTAATATTTCAGCAATGACATAATATTGAAAGATATATTAGTGCTCCATGTTTGTTGTCCTTTTCAATTCCATCACATTAAGAGGAATCTGATGCCTTTTCCTGGCTTGACTGATGATTCAACTTCAGAACCATCATTTCAGATTTCAGTTCTCATATTAGACAGGTCGTTTCAGACTTATCATAGGGTGATGTCCCAATAACCACCCATGGCTTGCTTTTCTTTTAGGTCACAGATCTGACAGGATTGGATGGGCATCAGTATTATGAAGGACCCCTATCCAGCCCTTTCATATATCCATGATGGTTATGGCTGAAAGAAAGCCATTACAGGCATCTGGGACACCTGTTTCTGCTTCAGTGAGCCTCATTCATTCAGGCTCTTAGAGGATAATAGAGGTTCCTTCAGGACAGTGCAACATTATCAACAGTACAGATAGAAATAGAATGTATAGAACTGACAGGATTCCCTGTTCCATACCACAGAACCATGCCTTTTCTATACTAAACATTTCTATCCAAAAAGTTTTGTGATGTCATCACTCTCCTGTCCTGAATATTCTAAATGTTCCAATTGGAGGTTGATTCTATTGTGTCAACAGGGAACACTAACAATCTTTCTCAAATGTACCCAACACTAACACGAGTCTGGTCCATCTGTGTGTATGGAGGATTAACCCTCATCTCCACATGCAGTTCTACAGTAGCTCTTACAAAACAAAAGATGTAACAAACAAAAATAAACAATAAATTAAATCTATGTGTGTTGTAAACAATATTCTAACAAGTATTTACAAATAAATGAAGTATACATTGTAATAAGCTGCCATTGTAACTTCTTAAAACCCACTGTAGCGTATTATAGAGTTGGGTTTAACAGTTTACGTGTCTGTATGAGGGAGTTTATTAACAGTCTTGTGAAGGAAACGCCAGTGGTCATTGACAAGAGTCGTCGGCTTTAGTGTTCACTGCTCAATTGTTGCCGTATTGGTCAGTTTTTCTGGGAACATTTCCCGTAGATTGTTGATCATAACAAATTTAACATGAATGACATTTTTATGGTCTAAGCAGTAAGGACCAGCGTCATCTCCTTCACAGAGGCTACAGTATTAAAGTGGCACTTTGATAATGCTGATATAGACATGCTAACCTGGAGCCAAGATGTTAGAGTAAAGTACAGCAGACAACTAGGGCTGCATCTTAGCAGGTTAAAGTGGCTTCCTCAGCCGCCGGGCAGTCTGTCCTTCACACAGTGACCGGTTAGAACTGGACCGTTGCCCCAATGTTAGATCGGTTACAGGTGGAGAGGAAGTCACTTCAGACTGATGAGTTGCAGCCTGTTTGTGATGGAAGGTTCAGTTGCCCTGCTTGCTACCCTGAATAAAATACATATTTATTTCACAGTTCACTTCTGAACTGCCTGTTTGTGCTGGCCAGTCTCTTAAACAGGATAGCAACAAATCCTCCTCACAAAGAAAGAGGGAAAAAAAGTGAGGAATGGAATGAATCTAGGGAGGAAAGAAAGGCTTGTGTCCCATGTTGGAATGAGAGATGAAGAGGAGAGAGGAAGAAGGGAATGTTCTACGGTTGTTCCTCATTCTTCTTTAACGATATGCGTTTCTTCCTGGCAGCCAGCATCTCATAGAAGGGGTCCACGCTGACCGCAGAGCTGGAGAGAGAGATGGAAGAAACAGAATAGAAGAATGTTAGTCTGATGCATTTCTAAATGTATCCATCCATACACCCTACTCTCCCTTCATGCCTGCCTGCCTCCCTCCCTACGTACTTGATGTGGTGGATCCATTCGTCTTTCTCCTCAGGTGTGGGGGCAGAGATGCGGTACACGTTGTGGTTCCCCTCCACCACTCTGCCGTCTGCCTCCGTCTTACAGGCCTTGATCAGCTGACCACGGTTGTTGGGGATGTACAGCTCAAAGCAGTTCTGGGAGGGAAGAGCGGGAGTCAGGAGAAATGGTGCAGTGATCATGTCCTATGTTGACATTCTAAATGTATTGATAACAAACTCACAGGTTTCCTGGGGTCTTCAACCTCCCGGATACTCAGGTTCTCTAGGGGAATGATACCTCTGGGCTCCTTATCCTGAACACACACATTATACACACTGTAGCACAGAACACTGATCCACGTTACAATGTTCTGTTACATAGCTCTGTTACATAGCTCTGTTACATAGCTCTTTACTCTCTCTGTAATGGATTACATTTCCATCACATTGCTCTACAGTGGCACTTTGGCAGCTACAATGTTGACTTACTGTAGTATACTCAAAGTAGTAAAGGCAGTTGTCTGTGAGAATGAACCATCTTCTTTTCCAGGTCTTCACCCGTCCTCCTGAAATACGAACAGACCAATAGAGGCATGAGACAGGGTGGTATCTGGAGGTCAGCAGAATACCAACTGGACTGGAGAAACTCATTCCACTTGACTGCTCCACATACTGAAGTAAATACTCCATTACTACACATCACCTTCAGGATATTACAGTTATTCAGACAGCTTGTCTAGCCTTACATGTCCAATGCCTTTGCATGCCAATTCATCTCACACGGTAATATGTGACGTCTAATGTCTGACAAAAGGCATATGTGGACAATAACTTTTCTTCTATATGCCGGTTGGCCATTTTGGTTCCATAAGAATGATATTGTTTCTCATGGACCCATTCTCCCAGTACATACCTCCTGAGAAACAAGCGGCAGCAGCAGAGTGTGGAAATCACAGGGAGAAGCAGAGACAACAGGGACCAGAGGTTTTGGGGGAGGGAGGGAGAGAAGGGTCGGGAGGGAGAAGACGGCAGAGATATTAGTGACAAACAGATCACAGACCCCACCATGCAAGAGGAGACGGTTCAGACTGCCATGATGCAAGAGGGTGAGGTACTGAGGGAAGCTCCATGTAGCAGTCGCTCATAGACACATATCTAGGATCAGTTTACTGTGCCCCAATCCTAATCTTAACATAGCGGAGAAAACACAAACTGATCTTATATGAGAATCAAGGGCAGCTCCCTCAGTATGGACAATTGTGTCTATTTACCCATCATGCAATGGCAGTCTTGAGATCATAATACATGGACAATGTTTTAGGCAACATTGCTGGACAACAAGTCTGGCAATATTGCCTCAGAACATTGGCGGTGTATCATTATCTTTAGTGTAAACTTGAGAGAGAAGGAAGCAGGCACATAACAGCACAAAGCCTTAGGAGAGAGAGCACACAAGTTTACGCTCACTATCCAAAAACCCTGGGGCTGATCAGGACCGTTACAGACATTACAGAATGTTAATATGTTTTTAAGCCATCCAAATAATCCATATTTGGTTTTGAAACTACCTTGAGGTGATCGGCAGAGAGAAGCTGCAGTACCCGCTCCCACCACCCGGCGTTGCCACGGCCAACTCACCTAGTTTGAGGAGCCAGCCCTCTCTGTCAGGGTTGAAGAAGGTGTGTGTCAGGTCGTTCCCATCATCCTCAGGGATCTTGAAGGGCTCGTTCTTGATGCTGTCATAAAGATTCTATGGTAGACAGAGACGTTCCAGAGGGGTTGGGTTAAATGCAAAAGACAGATTTCAGTTGAATGCATTCAGTTGTACAACTGATTAGGTATCCCCCTTTCCTTTCCATTGAGGAGAGACAAACAGCAGGGAGATTCACTATAACACACTGATATTTTATCTGAACTAGAGCTTCATTCTGAACCCCTCCAAACTGATGAAAAAAAGATGAACAATCACTCAGTCAACGACACCTCACTTCCACAGAAACTCCCCTAGCCCCTCCCCATAGCTCCTAGGTTCCCCTCCCTTACTCACTCTGAGCAGGTCCTCTGGCAGGTCTCCACCCTCGTTGATGCCTCTGTTCATGGAGATGAAGCGGTCCAATCCAGGCTTGTCTCTCACGTTGGGGTTGTGGAGGCTGGTGTTCAGCATGATGATAGCAAACGACAGCACATAGCACGTATCTGAGGAGAGAGCGGAACCATAGGATGAGAAGTGGCTAGTAGACCTCTGTGTTGTAACAACGGTAAGTGTGTGTACCAGTGCTCTGGAAGACCCCAGGGTTGCAGTGACAGTATCTCTGTGCAAAGGCCTCCATCATCCTGTCAATCTTTTGAGCCTCGCCAGGCAGACGGAAACTCCACAGGAACTGCCTGCAGGGGTCACACAAAGGTCAGAGAGAGCACTGGCTGCCATGGTAACAAAGACGCTGATGTAGTGTTTTTATCCTCTAGACTTTGAAATTGATGTACTGTTTTTTATTAAATGTCAGAGCTTATCATAGAGGACACCCCAGCTTACCTGAGAGCCTGGACCAGGTTGAGATCAGTGAACTCATGAAGGTCAACAAACGCCTGCAGAACCTTGAGATTAAAGTCCTCCCTACAGGAGAGAAGAGGAACGTAGACTTCTGATGCTGTTCAGCCCAACAATAACAAAGACAATAGCAAGGTAGAGAGAGGGAATGGTTACCTCTCTCCCAGGTAGTCTCCTATCGCAGTCTTGTTGAGTCCCTCTCCTTTGTACAGGAACTGGGCAACATCCTCTTGAGTGTGTCTGAGCAACTCATTCTCCACCAGGAACACAATACCCTACACACACACACACACACACACACACACACACACACACACACACACACACACACACACACACACACACACACACACACACACACACACACACACACACACAGAGAGGGTAACTACAATCAAAAGAGAGTAAACGCTCAAGAGATTGATGAGAAGACAGACAGTAAAAGAGAGGTGCTGGGTATAGAGTGAAGATCAGATTTATGTATCCATTCCATGTCCCCTTTTCACCTTTTTGGGGTCCATGTTAAACTTCTTCCTTCCCATGGCCACATGCCTGTTCTTCTGTAGAGTTTTACTGCAGGGAGGGAAGACAAGGAGTGGATCTCATTCAACACAATACCTCTCCATCAATTATACATACAGTTAGAGGGTAATGGAGAGGACAGGGAAGACAAACTAAAATTGCTCTTAGAAATGCTATATTGACTGAAAACACAATCTCATTTTCAGCTATGACCCGGGGAAGTTGCCGGGGAGAGGAGAATAGTCGAAGAAGCCAATAGGAAGCTATATATTTTTACATAAACTTCAAAGTGAAGTTGCCATAGATGCAATATTGAGTAAATGCAGAGGTAACCTGAATGCATAGGAAGTTATTTTGGGAAACACGGCTGTCACATGGACTCTCTCTAATCATCCCATTATAATTCAACTTCAGATATACCAGGGAAGAGGGACTGTGCTACACACTGAATAATGGAACTGAAATATTCAGGGGACCATCTGTGTGTTTTTCTCACCTGCCCTCTGTGCTGGTCTCTAGTCCTTCCACCTCTATGATGGCCTCTCTGAGCTCGTCTCTGAGCCTCTGGATCTCCTGCAGCAGAGCTCCCTTCCTCCGACGGATGTCCTCCAGCTCAGAGCGCTCCTCTGGACTCAGGTCTACCGGGACTGTAGGGAAGGAGGGAGAAGAGGGGTGAGAGAATAAAGAGATGGATGGGGATAGAAAAAAAGGGAGCATGGAAATGGGAGACAATGGGAAAATGGTGGGGACAGAGGGAACAAGTTAAAATTGACCTGAAACATGACAGTATTCAAAGTCTGTTTGCTACTGTGCATTTCCAAGATGCTTGGAGTTTCTTACTGAAAACAATAAGAAGTTTGAGTAAAAGCTGTGTTTTCCAAAACACAAAACTAATCATATCCAATCCCATGTTCCAAACCATTGTTCAATTTCCTCTGTCTCTCCCCTCTCTATTCTTGCTTGTTTCTCCACTCACTGACCTGTACCTAATTCCTCAATTTTTCTTGTCTAGTCAAATGGAAACGTGTGGAAAATTAGGCGGTTGATGACGTGCGTCTCATTGCAGCCTTGATATACTGGAGCACTCAACCTTACAGCCTATTCATTGATAAAGAACAGTTCACAGAGCTCAGAAAACCAACTAGTCTTGCACAGAAGTAGCCTATCCACACAGAACAGAAGTACTGTAGATAAGAGGAAAAACAAGTTTAAAATCAAATAAGACGAAAAACTGGCTTCAGGGCTTTCACTCCGAAACATTCCATGGAATCCTGACAATCTCTAATGTGACAGCGGGAGTGGTTAGACATGACAAATACTAGTTGGGGACAGAGATAAGAGATCTGCATAAAAAAAATGTTGTTTACTGTTGGCGCTGCATATGTGAACTATGCAGGACAATTTGTAAAAAAACGTATTCATTCCAAATGACACTTCTCTCTAGCTACTGTCAAGCCTCAGATGTTTTCAACTAAAGTAACTAAATGGATTCGGCGTGTTATCAGTGCTGCACTGATTTTTGTAGCCTCTTCGCTGAGAGGATATTTTTTTTCTTCTAACACAGCACTCACTAACACACCTGTTTAGACTAATTATCAAGCCACTATCTAATTAGTTGTATAAGGTCAGGTGTGTTAGTGCTGGAACAACGATGTGCAGCCCCCTGGGTCCCCAGCCTGGACTGGAGTTACAAAAATAGAGGCGACAGTATCGCTGCAAACCACAATACTACCTCGGTACAGTGACCAGCCACTACAGTGCCACGATCAGGTTAATGTGTTTAGGATGCTAAATGACATCTGCAAGTCAACAACCCCGTCCCTCCGAATGAGGTGAATAACTAACGAGCTAGCTAAGTTATTCAATGTTTTGATTCTTGACGGACAGTGGGTAGGTTTAACGTGAAATAGTAACCAATACTGTAATGAATAACGTTAGCTAGCTATTTGGATGAGTGGTCAAACTACAAGAAGTAGTTAGCTACAACTAGTTACCAAGTAAGCCTAAAAAGAGTTAGCTAGCTTGCTAACTAGCGAGCTAACGTTAGCCAGTACTGTATTATTAGCTTACGTCGACTGCGGTTGTATGGGACTCTCGTATGAGAAACATTGTATAACAAACAAAGATGACAACCATGTAGTATATTATAATGCATACAACGTTAATATTGTTTAGTGACAACTGTGCTCTAATTGTGTAGTGTAATACCTGCTGTTATAACTAGCTGGCTAGCTGAGTGTGTTATTATAAGCGAAGCGTTAGTGTAGCGATACTTACTGTAGTCCAGGTCATCCATTTTTGGCGCTTTGCTTTTAGGCATAAATATTTCAGAGTCGACTGTCATTCAATAAATGAAAAAGTAATGGATATATATGAAAATATATCCTCCAAATAAAAAGGAAATAAATAAATAACCAGCCTTGCGTACCGAAACCTGGGGCACAGACAAAGGAGGTGGTGGTACAGGAAGTGACGCTAACTTTTTGTTATAAATAAACACGTCCTCACTTTCGACCATGTTTGTAAGGAACTTTTGAACCCAGAAAGAAGCCACACAACCAAAGACACTGATAACAAGGCATTTTCATCCGTGACACAAACATCTGAGGTTGTTTGGCCAATATAGTAGAACTTGGTTTCTTTCCCAATAACTGCCTGGAAAAGGGGCCACTGCATGTTTTCTTATTAAAGGTTCCATGCAGCCGATTTTATCTCAATATCAAATTTAAATCAAATCAAATTTGATTGGTCACATACACATTTGTAGCAGATTTTATTGTGGGTGTAGTGAAATGCTTGTGTTCCTATCTCCAACAGTGCAGTAGTATCTAACAATTCACAACAATACACTCAAACATTAAAGTAAAATAATGAAATTAAGAAATATATAAATATTTGATCGAGCAATGTTGGAGTGGCATTGACTAAATTACAGTAGAATAGAATACAGTATATACAGTGCCTTGCGAAAGTATTCGGCCCCCTTGAACTTTGCGACCTTTTGCCACATTTCAGGCTTCAAACATAAAGATATAAAACTATTTTTTTTGTGAAGAATCAACAACAAGTGGGACACAATCATGAAGTGGAACGACATTTATTGGATATTTCAAACTTTTTTAACAAATCAAAAACTGAAAAATTGGGCGTGCAAAATTATTCAGCCCCCTTAAGTTAATAATTTGTAGCGCCACCTTTTGCTGCGATTACAGCTGTAAGTCGCTTGGGGTATGTCTCTATCAGTTTTGCACATCAAGAGACTGACATTTTTTCCCATTCCTCCTTGCAAAACAGCTTGAGCTCAGTGAGGTTGGATGGAGAACATTTGTGAACAGCAGTTTTCAATTCTTTCCACAGATTCTCAATTGGATTCAGGTCTGGACTTTGACTTGGCCATTCTAACACCTGGATATGTTTATTTTTGAACCATTCCATTGTAGATTTTGCTTTATGTTTTGGATCATTGTCTTGTTGGAAGACAAATCTCCGTCCCAGTCTCAGGTCTTTTGCAGACTCCATCAGGTTTTCTTCCAGAATGGTCCTGTATTTGGCTCCATCCATCTTCCCATCAATTTTAACCATCTTCCCTGTCCCTGCTGAAGAAAAGCAGGCCCAAACCATGATGCTGCCATCACCATGTTTGACAGTGGGGATGGTGTGTTCAGCTGTGTTGCTTTTACGCCAAACATAACGTTTTGCATTGTTGCCAAAAAGTTCAATTTTGGTTTCATCTGACCAGAGCACCTTCTTCCACATGTTTGGTGTGTCTCCCAGGTGGCTTGTGGCAAACTTTAAATGACACTTTTTATGGATATCTTTAAGAAATGGCTTTCTTCTTGCCACTCTTCCATAAAGGCCAGATTTGTGCAATATACGACTGATTGTTGTCCTATGGACAGAGTCTCCCACCTCAGCTGTAGATCTCTGCATCCAGAATGATCATGGGCCTCTTGGCTGCATCTCTGATCAGTCTTCTCCTTGTATGAGCTGAAAGTTTAGAGGGACGGCCAGGTCTTGGTAGATTTGCAGTGGTCTGATACTCCTTCCATTTCAATATTATCGCTTGCACAGTGCTCCTTGGGATGTTTAAAGCTTGGGAAATCTTTTTGTATCCAAATCCGGCTTTAAACTTCTTCACAACAGTATCTCGGACCTGCCTGGTGTGTTCCTTGTTCTTCATGATGCTCTCTGCGCTTTTAACGGACCTCTGAGACTATCACAGTGCAGGTGCATTTATACGGAGACTTGATTACACACAGGTGGATTGTATTTATCATCATTAGTCATTTAGGTCAACATTGGATCATTCAGAGATCCTCACTGAACTTCTGGAGAGAGTTTGCTGCACTGAAAGTAAAGGGGCTGAATAATTTTGCACGCCCAATTTTTCAGTTTTTGATTTGTTAAAAAAGTTTGAAATATCCAATAAATGTCGTTCCACTTCATGATTGTGTCCCACTTGTTGTTGATTCTTCACAAAAAAATACAGTTTTATATCTTTATGTTTGAAGCCTGAAATGTGGCAAAAGGTCGCAAAGTTCAAGGGGGCCGAATACTTTCGCAAGGCACTGTACATTTGAGATTAGTATATTAAGTGGTTTACTGTGATTATTTTAGATCATTTTAATTGAAAACAAACTAAAATAACTTTTTAGCAAAGAGTCATTTCACAAACAAGAATTTGGCTTGGACTTTCTGGGAGGGGTCTGAGTGGGGCAGAATAAAAAAAAAACTTGCTGTTATTGGCAAAAAAGTTTGGAACTCTCTTTCTTATTGATCTTTCTTGTTAAGATTGAAGCCTACTACACCGCTCATCGGATGTGGTAGGACTTGAAAAATATTACGGACTACAAAGGTAAACCCAGACGCGAGCTGCCCAGTGACGCAAGACTACCAGACGAGCTAAATGCCTTTTATGCTCACTTCGAGGCAAGCAACACTGAAGCAAGCACGAGAGCACCAGCTGTTCTGGACGACTGTATGATAACGCTCTCGATAGCCGATGTGAGCAAGACCTTTAAACAGGTCAACATTCTCAAAGCCACGGGGCCAGACGAATTACTAGGACGTGTACTCATAGCATGCGCAGACCAACTGGCAAGTGTCTTCACTGACATTTTCAACCTCTCCCTGACCGAGTCTGTAATACCTACATGTTTCAAGCAGACCACCATAGTCCCTGTGCCCAGGAAGAGAAGGTAACCTGCCTAAATGATTACCACCCCATAGCACCCACATTAGTAGCCATGAAGTGTTTTAAAAGGCTGGTCATAGCTCACATCAACAGCATCCTCCCGGATACCCAAGACCTACTCCAATTCGCATACCGCCCCAATTGCACTCCACAATGCCCTTTCCCACCTGGACAAAAGGAACACCTATTTGAGAATGCTGTTCATTGACTACAGCTCAGTGTTCAACACCATAGTGCCCACAAAGCTCATCACTAAGCAAAGGACCCTGGGACTAAACATCTCCCTCTGCCACATTGATCCTCAACACTGGGGCCCCTCAGGGGTGTGTACTTAGTCCCCTCCTGTACTCCCTGTTCACCCATGACTGCTTGGCCAAGCACGACTCCAACACCATCATTAAGTTTGCTGATGACACAACAGTGGTAGGCCTGATCACCGACAACGATGAGACAGCCTATAAGGAGGTCAGAGACCTGGCAGTGGTGCCAGGACCACAACCTCTCCCTCAATGTGAGCAAGACAAAGGAGATGATCGTGGACTACAGGAAAAGGCGGGCCAAATAGGCCCCCATTAACATCGACGGAGCTGTAGTGGAGCGGGTCGAGAGTTTCAAGTTCCTTGGTGTCCACATCACCAACAAACTATCATGGTCCAAACACACCAAGACAGTTGTGAAGAGGGCACGACAACACCTTTTCCCTCTCACGAGACTGAAAAGGTTTGGCATGGGGTCCCCAGATCCTCAAAAAGTTCTGACACCCTACAATTGTTTTGTACACTGTTGCTTCTCGCTGTTTATTATCTATGCATAGTCACTTCACCCCTCCCTACATGTACAAATTACCTCAACTAACCTGTACCCCCGCACATAGACTAGGTACCGGTACCCCCTGTATATAGCCTCGCTGTTGTTATTTTGTGTTTTTTTTATTTTTTATTACTTTAGTTTATTTGGCAAATATTTTCTTAATTTTTTCTTGAACTACACTGTTGGTTAAGGGCTTGTAAGTAAGAATTTCACGGTAAGGTCTACACTTGTTGTATTCGGTGCATGTGACAAATAAAGTTCGATTTTGATTTGTCTATTAACTAATTTACCACATGGTGACGTCACCATGGAAAGGCCAAAGCTCCATCCCACCAAAACAGGCTGAATTGTTTTGCAGTATTTTCAAATAGCTTTCACTAAAAGGGCATTATCCAAATTTTGACAGTATTATTCCAACTTCAGCGTGGAAATATATGTAAAACACCGAAAAATCTAGCTTTTGACTGCACTCGGCCTTTAATGATTAGGTGAGTGACAATGTTCAGCACTTACTTCCTTATCATCACTGAGAAAAGGTCAGGAGAGGTGACCTCTCACAGGGCAGACCTGTAGATCACATGGGCAGCTACATGATTATGTAATGTACTCTGGAGTGTCAAATAACTCCTAATAGAATTTGGACCTAGGGAAAACATATGCCAGGTTTTTGCCTGACAAATGTCCAACACAAAAGGATGAGACATTGGTCTTTATAAAGACCACCATGGATGAGTGTCAAGGAAGGGAAAATGCATCCTTTCTCCTCCCTTTCTTCAGGTGGTCCAGAAATTATCGTATTGTGAGAAGGCAAGGTTCCCTCCCTGTCACATGTTTGCAATCCAACCTTGTCAATTCAGTGATTACCTAAGGAAGGTAGCATTTCAATATATGAGATGCAACAAAGACAGACATATGAGTTTCTGGCTGGTTCAGGGATCAGATATCAAAAGGAAGGAGAGCCTACTTCAAAGAAGAGAGGAAGGAGGGAGGCCATTGGAAGAGGAGGAGGAGCCATGGGGTGGCAATAACAAGACACTGTGGCAGGGGTAGATTAGTCAGAGGAGAGGGAGAGAGGGGGATGGAGGAAAAGGTTCTGAGGCATCAGCTTCCTTGTTTATCAGCGGACTGAGACTTATTAAATCAGTGGACAGGCACTAGGGCTAGACTTTGTTATTAAGTCACATTTCAAACAATGGTCTTCCAGATAAATATGCTAAGAATGTTGTCGGTGATGTTATTTTTCCTCTGTTAAAGCAAATCAATGCCACGTGTACTAAACAGATACGCAGTCTTTCCATAAACAATAAAAACATGTTGGGTACTCCTGAGGGGTGGGGGGGGGGGGGGGGGTCGATGCAAGGAAAATAACATTTTGTAGAGGTAGACAAGTTTACAAGATACATTTATTATTTTAAGGAAAAAACATTTTAAAAACAATATATAACTATATATAACTAACTGTACATTATATGTATATATTTTCATTTTAGTAATAATTACAAGTTTATTATAGGCCAATCCATCTATAGACAATACATCTTACTGGCATTAGCAAGGGGTCACACCTCGGGTTGCAAAATTCAGTTAACCAGGGAATTTATTGAAAGTTTTCCTGAAATCCCAGTTGTAGGACGCTGGTCACAGACACTGAGCAGTACAGCAGGTTTCAATTGTCACAGCGAGTCTCTAAAAATTGAGAGTGAATATTTTGTAATTATTTGTCATAATGCACTGACACCAGCCCGATAACCACCATCCAGTCTTGTGAAATGTTTTATCCTCAGGCCATAGAAGGAAGCATGGTGTATATCCTGTCAACTTACTTTGCATGACCAGGGATGGACAGCTTTGGTCTAGGGACCAAGGCCCCGTTTGAAATGAAATATTTTCCTTAAAGTAATCACTGATAAACTAACTGATTAGCGACACTGCATCAGCAAGGATTATATCACATAGCCTTCACCTATCAAGTCTTGTGATATCAGGGATTACTAAGAAGGAGTAAAGGTTAAATAAAAAAATTAAGGAAAGGCTGCATCTGAAGTATTTGAACAGGGCCCAAAATTAGCAGACAAGAGAACACAGAGGCCTTGAATTACTCAGACATGACTAATCCATATCAAGCGGCAGGGGTACTGTGGACCAAACAGCCCCAAGCAGTCAAACATGGCATAACTGATTGATACATGCTCATGAGATTAAATTCCAGACATATTAAATTTGTTCCAGTCACAAATACATAAGAATCATGTTTTTGAGGTTAACAAAAACACCCGTTCAACATAGACATACTAGGTACAGTTGAAGTCGGAAGTTTACATACACCTTAGCCAAATACATTTAAACTCAGTTTTTCACAATTCCTGACATTGAATCCTAGTAAAAATTCCCTGGTTTTAGGTCAGTTAGGATCACCACTTTATTTTAAGAATGTGAAATGTCATAAAAATAGTAGAGAGAATGATTTATTTCAGCTTTTATTTCTTTCATCACATTCCCAATGGGTCAGAAGTTTACATACACTCAATTAGTATTTGGTAGCATTGCCTTTAAATTTGGGAACTTGGGTCAAAACGTTTCGGATAGCCTTCCACAAGCTTCCCACAATAAGTTGGGTGAATTTTGGCCCATTCCTCCTGACAGAGCTGCCACAACTTTTGTTGTATGCTTGGGGTCATTGTCCACTTGGAAGCCCCATTTGTTGCTTCAATATATCCACATAATTTTCCATTCTCATGATGCCATCTATTTTGTGAAGTGCACCTGTCCCTCCTGCAGCAAAGCACCCCCTCAACATGATGCTGCCACCCCATGCTTCACGGTTGGGATGGTGTTCTTCGGCTTGCAAGCATCCCAAACCTCCCCTTTTAGGACTCGTTCTACTGTGGATATAGATACTTTTGTACCGGTTTCCTCCAGCATCTTCACATGGTCCTTTGCTTCTGTTCTGGGATTGATTTGCACTTTTCCCACCTTCCTGAGCAGTATGATTGCTGCGTGGTCCCATAGTGTTTATACTTGCATAGTATTGTTTGTACAGATGAACGTGGTACCTTCAAGCATTTGGAAATTGCTCCCAAGGATGAATCAGACTTGTGGAGGTCTACAATTTCTTTCTGAGGTCTTGGCTGATTTCTTTAGATTTTCCCATGCTGTCAAGAAAAGAGGCACTGAGTTTGAAGGTAGGCCTTGAAATACATCCAAAGGTACACTTCCACTTGACTCAAATTATGTCAATTAGCCTATCAGAAGCTTCTAAAGCCATGACATTATTTTCAGTACAGTCAACTTAGTGTATGTAAACTTCTGACCCACTGGAATTGTGATACAGTGAATTATAAGTGAAATAATCTGTCTGTAAACAATTGTTGGAAAACTATAGTTTGTTAACAAGAAATTTGTGGAGTGGTTGAAAAACTAATTTTAATGACTCCAACCTAAGTGTATGTAAACTTCCGACTTCAACTGTATAGGCTACACCCCATTGAGAAATCAATTTCTGAAATGTAAGCTATGATTTGAGTTGAGAGGCACAGCCTCATCTGTGATTAGCTAAATCCTCAAGATGGTAATCAATCATTTACTGAGTTTATGTTGTCTGTTTAAGATTATAACTGTCTCCTATGGAAACGATCTGCTTGTCATGTGGTAAATAACACCAGCAAGACAAGTACATCTTGTTCCTTTCAACAGCAATCTTTATCTAAGAGATAGAATACAATCGAGTGTTGATTTTCTGCAGCTGCATAACACTTCAGAATCTACTCACAATTATATCAATTAAAACGGACTACAACAGAGGTATGTAAAAAGGCAGTTTACACATGTGGAACTAGTGACGATTTGCTGAAAACAACCAGCATTCTGGGTCTTTGTGAGACTTTGAGGATTCCGTGACAACATACATGAAACTTGATCAAGCAACAGTCTCGTGTTCACTCTGTTGCAACTTCATAATCTAGCATCATCATCATGCACCCTTTTTGCTAAGAAAAACAGGCAAATGCACTATAACCCATGATGGCTAATGTTCAACAGTCCCGTCTATCCTTCTGTTGTGGAATACCCGTGTAAAAGGACTCAATGAGCTTTATATTTATTTCAGTGTTGATCTAACTTTACTGGTTTATTCTAGGAGTAATCATCTCCATGGGATTGCTAATAAAATTCATTTGTTCACAGATATTTCATACACACCAATACAAACTTAAGACCACAGTATGCTCATCAGCTTTGCTTTGTTTTTCCTGTAGTGGACGGTTCCTTCTGATATACCTGGATGGCAGAGGAGGCTGGTGGGAGGAGCTATAGGAGGACGGGCTCATGGCTGGAATGGAATAAATAGAACGGAGTCAAACATGTGGTTTTGTATCGGTTTGATACCGTTCCATTAATTATATTCCAGTCTTTACAATGAGCCCGCCCTCCTATAGCTCCTCCCACCAGCCTCTGGTGAATGGAGATTTGTGGAGTCGCAGGTTTAGGCTTCTTATATAAGACAGAAAGGGCAAAGTCACAGGAGTTGTACTTTAAGGCATTACAGGGAAGGACAGAGGTTCCAATACGGAAGGGGATCTACATTTGCATGAGGGTGTGGCTCCCTCTGAAATAGTTCTAGAACTAGAACTGTTCTAGGACAGCTTTGATAGAGAACAAAGACATCTGAAATGTGCATCTCTGCATGCCATTTATGCATACTAGAATGTATACACTACACACATGCACCAAATACACACTCCCCCATACACATTCAACTTGTCCCCCCCCCCTATTTTGCTCCCATGGCTATGCAGGTACAGGCTTCTCAGGATAAACGGAGTGTAATCCAACAGCTGTGCAACAAAGCTCGTTTTCATCCGTTTTTAAAATTCTCTATTAATCCCTCGGCTTGCGTCCTGCACCGCCGCTCTGCTCAGCAGGTGATCCCTTCCATTAAACCCCAGAAATTATTTGCTCTATTTTCAGTCTCTGAGGCTTTTTTCTCCTCTTTCTCTGTGAACATAGATGGCAATTGGAGAGAGCGCCGTATCAGCTGATCTGGTCAGCCAATCCCTTGTCAGAATCGGGTGATCTTCACTCCAGAGTCGCCGACAATGAGCCGGGACATGGAGGGATGGACCTGAGGGAGACAAACCGATAGAGTGATTAGTAGAATACTTTAGAGAAGGGAACTAAAGATAGGTATTAGAAGTGTATAATGTGGTTATTAATATACCAGAGAAAAGTCTAACAGCTTTTGTTGCACTGAAGTGATAGGTCATCATCAAGGGTTTAATATAATACAGGCAGAATACAGAGGGTAACATCGTACCAAAGACAATACACCAGTTCAGTACTATAGATGTGGAGTGGATTTACATGCACTTACGAGCTGGGATTGTTAGTGAAAATATTTATTTAAAAAAAGCTTTCGAAATCAGTTTTAAAATCTTAGCAACTGCTTTTATCTTCCAGTGTACATACACTTTACACACTCCCTCCAGCCCTCCCCACTCCACTTTCTCACTCCATCGCTCTCTCTACCTGTGCCTGCAGCGGGCCGTATGGCACCAGTTCCCCGTCCACAGTGAGTGTTCCTCGTGGGGAGAGGGGCTGCAGCCTGAAGGCCCTGGCTGGGACGTGGCTCACATAGGGGGAGCTGAGAGACAGGTGTGCTCCCCTCTCCATGGCCAGGAACAGACGAAGCAGGGTGGCTCTGGAGATCCCTGCCCGCACAAACGTCAGGTGGATCAGCCCATCGTCAAACCTGGCTTGGGGGGCGGCATGGAGGTCTGCCCCGAGATGGGACTGGTAGATGGCCAGCACAAGCACAAAGTCCCCCTCGATGGTCACCCAGTCCCGGGTCGGCAGGGCCTGGTCCAAGGGAGGCAGGAGGTCATCCCTCGGAGGGTTGAAAGGGAGTGAGACAGGGGGGCGGTTCTTGAGGGGTCCGGCAGGCTCTGCAATGTCAAAGGTAAAGGAGGGGGAGGGGGACTGGAGAGACGGGGAAGGGGAGGTGGAGTTGGGGGTGTTGGGGCGCGGAACGAGGTAGGAGGAGGAGTGGGGGGAGGCACAGGACGGGGAGGAAGGGGGCGTGGGAGAGAGGGAGAGGGACAGGGAGGGGAGTTTAGGGGGTAGGGAGTTGGAGTGGGGGTGGTGGAGGAGGGATAGGGGTCTGGGGCGGGATGTGTCCAGAGATTTGGGCTTGAAGGAGAAAGGAGAGTGTCTGAAGGGAGAGGATATGGTGAGAGCTCTCTCTCGGGCGATGTCTAGTGGGTAAGCTTCTTTCTGGAAGTATGTTTCGTTCAGATCCATCTCTTCTGCCCTGTACGAGGCTCCAGACATGGGGTCAGCCTCCTGGCTGAGGGGCTGGCTAAAGAAGGCGTTAGCTATCTGGCTGGAAGGGGCAGAGTTCTTCCTTAGAGCCAGTCTGGTCTGCTGGAGGTTGTCAGGGTACGAGTAACACCCCTCTAGGTCCTCGTTGGGCTCTCGCCCCATGTCCCCCCCGTACTCCTCTCCAACCTCCTTTGCTTCCATCACTCCATCCATTGAGCCGCTGCTACCTTCCCCATTCCTCACTCTCTCCTCTATATCCTCTATCACCCCTGAGTCCTGCTCCATCGTTCCGTCTTCTCTTTCCTCATCTGGCCTTTCTTCCATGTTCCCCGTCATCCCATCCTCCCTTCCCATCCTGCAATCTTCCCTTTCATTCAACTCCGAACTCGTCCCAGATCTCTCCGAACTTGTCCCTGACCTCCCCGCCTCACCCTCCATCTCTCTCTCTCTATCTTCTGCCAAGCTACTCGCCCTGACCACCCCTGTTCCCCCTCCCCTGGCCCTCTCCCTCCTCCTCTCCCTCTCTCTCTGCCTCTCCATCTCTCTCTCCCTCTCCCTCTCCGTGTCTACCCTCCTCAGACTCCTCTGTTCGCTGAGGCCCATGTCAGAGCTGGTGCGTTGGATGGGGGTGTGGCAGAAGCCCTCCAGGCCCTCAGTGATGCTGCGGGACAGTGGTCTGCGCAGGGGCGGAGGGATGGCGTCTGGGGATGTGGCGACTATGGAGGGGGGCAGGTAGGACAGACGGCCCTTATAGGAGCGCAGGGAGGCCAGGCGGACCAGAGTGCCCAGGGTGAACCGTGCCGACCCCAGACCCCGGTACCTGCAACATCACACCATTACAGCATTTAGTTACCAGGGCAACAACAGAGAACATAACACAATACTTATTCATTAGGAATAAGAGTGATCAAGGAGGTACAGTGAAAGATTGCATGTACTTAATTTAAGGATGAGTGACCAAAGGCAAGTGCCCTGTCCCGTCACCCTGGAAGCCTCTTCCCCAGAGTTAAAGAACCGAATCACGTTCTGCCCATGTGTTAGTTTACACACATCCACCTCCCTTCACATTTCTCACTTTACGCAGCCTCTTCTGAACCCTTCCTATCAACCTTTTTGATAGACATGGTAGAGCCTACATCTCTGCCTCAAATTTCTGAACAGCTGATGTAAAACCTGCAGCTATTTGAACCAACATTCCAAATAAATATAAATATTTATAGTATGTTAATTTAGGATATAGGCTACAACTTTGTCTGTTGTAACTAAGGATATTGCAGTAGCACGTAGGAAGCTGTCTACACATTGTATTGGGGCAAAAACAATCTGCATTTCAATCCACAAATCACATACAAGTGTAATTTCGCTTCTCAATGATCATGCAAGTACTGCACGATTTGACAATGACTGAAATTTGCCTGAGTAGCCTGTTCCACTTCTGGGCAGCCGACCATTCAACTACTACGTTGACTGCCTCCTGCTTAGCCAATGTTCGCAATGATGATGGAAAAAACAGCCCTTCAGTGTACTGCTTGTGTTTGATAAGCTGTGTCAGCAGAGGGAGCAGTAAAATAGAGAATCCCGCACATGTGCAGAAGCTTCGGCTGTTTAGCTAATCGGGAAGAGGACTCCAGATTACTCGGCACCGCAACCACGCCATTAACTTAAACACACACACCTCTCACTCTCAATGTCCACGTCCGACACAAAGCCCCAGGCCACAGATAGGAAGGAGAACATCCTTCTGGGAAGACCGGGGCGGCCATTTTGAGAAGGGGCGGGGCTGGTTGTCACAGAGACCAAATCCATGGGCTTGACTCCACCACGGCAGAGCTGAAAACAGCAGTTGAGGAGGAGAGGCTCCCGAAGGCACATGTCATAACTAGGATGAAGAGAAAAGTAAGAGGGAAACAGTGGATGGAAGAGAATTGAGAAAGGGTGAGAATGTGGAGAGGGAGAGGAATGGAAAATACAGAGAGGAAAGGTGAGAGGAGAGAGGAAATTAATACTGTGTAAAATAAGTTAACATAATGTTTATGACATACACTATCAGTGAATGTTACGTAGGTGGCCAAAAAAAACATCATAAAGAAAACACAAGAGATAACGAGAGAGAGATGAAAGAACAGACTGTACTATATCGACTGGACTCATTTATCGATGTGTCTTCCAGAGACAAAGGAGAGAAATCTAGAAATAACAGGACATGAAGAGAGGGAGGGAAAAGTGGGGGTAGGAGAAAGAGGGAAGGAGTTGGGGGCAGGAGAGAAAGGGAGGGAAGAGAGAATTTCTCTATCAGTCTCAGTCTCGATGATTCGTTGAAACAGCTGATACAACAATATGAGCGGCATAAGGATTAGTTGAAGATGCTAAAGTCTACAGTACTTTAATAAGGCCAACATCAAGAAACTGAAATCTACTACTGCAATGTAATAGGGCCAATGGGCTGTACATCAAGAAACTAAAGTCTAAAGGTTGACCGTAATTAGAATTAAGGTTGGGTGATATTTGGGGAGACCTCTTCTGCGATATGCTACTCCAAATATTGTGATATCCGATATAATCGTTTGCCGACTTTATTTTTTAAATTTCCTCTTTTTTATTTAACCTTTAACTTTTGGGGCGGCAGGTAGCCTAGTGATTAGTGTTGGGCCAACCGAAAGGTTGCTGGATCGAATCCCCGAGCTGACACGGTAAAAGTCTGTCGTTCTGCCCCTGACCAAGGCAGTTAACCCACTGTTCCCTGGTAGGCCATCATTGTAAATAAGAATTTGTTCTTAACTGACTTGCCTAGTTAAATAAAGGTTAATTTAAAAAATGTGTCAAGTCAGTTAAGAACAAATTCTTATATACAATGACGGTCTACCCCAGACAAATCCTCCCAACCCGGACGACGCTGGGCTATTGTGCACCGCCCTATGGAACTTCCGATCACGGCCGGTTGTGATACAGCCTGGAATCGAACCACTCGGGAGCCACCAATATTGACTAGATAATTCCAGACTGTGCAAGTTTTGTCCTTATATGATTTTCTAGTCACATTCTCATTAAATAACCTTAGTAAGGCCAAAAAATGTCTTCATTTATTTAGACTTCATTATCAACATATTGTTGCAGCCTAACTTATAAGACTGCACCGTTCGATTTTTAAAGTTCAAATACAGATCTTGCATATTCCGATATACCTACCATCTTGGACTTCACGATATACCTACCATCTTGGACTTCACGATATACCTACCATCTTGGACTTCACGATATACCTACCATCTTGGACTTCACAATATACCTACCATCTTGGACTTCACAATATACCTACCATCTTGGACTTCACAATATACCTACCATCTTGGACTTCACAATATACCTACCATCTTGGACTTCACAATATACCTACCATCTTGGACTTCACAATATACCTACCATCTTGGACTTCACAATATACCTACCATCTTGGACTTCACAATATACCTACCATCTTGGACTTCACAATATACCTACCATCTTGGACTTCACAATATACCTACCATCTTGGACTTCACAATATACCTACCATCTTGGACTTCACAATATACCTACCATCTTGGACTTCACAATATACCTACCATCTTGGTCTTCACAATATACCTACCATCTTGGACTTCACAATATACCTACCATCTTGGACTTCACATATTCGGCAATGTCAAACATCCCGATATTCGATAGAATCATATCGGCCCAATGCTAATTAGACTGCACACCTTTTATTTCCAATGAAAACTACTGTGGGTGTGTGTGTTACTGTAAAGGTGCGTGTTTATCTACATCAGAATTGAGAAATGTATCAAGTGGTAGAGGAATGAATTTGAGGCTGAGGGAAATTATTAATTCAATCCAGACACACCATGGGACCAGAACTCTGAACTGGAATAACCTATTCATTCATTTCAATGCTTCTACTAATATCTCCAGCATTCTCACCATTGATCGAACAAGACATTCTAAAATATTGCATGTTTATGTTTGAATCAGTCTCATATCTCTGGTCAAGTCATCACATGTGTCACATAGCTGGTTGGATGTGTGTGTGTGACCCACCCCGCATGGTGGTTGATGGAGCCAGCCAGGGCATTTCCAGAGCCACAGGGAAGGATACCTACAGGTGTCTTTATTGCTAGTTCCCAGTCTGGACGCTCCATCAAACCATTGATCACCTGGAGAGAGAAAAGCAGAGCAGAGTCAGACACACACACACACACACCCCCACCCCCCCCCCACACACACATACACCCCCCCCACACCTCGTGCAGCAGGCCATCTCCAGAGACGATGATGATGCCGTCCCACTGTAGCAGGGAGATCTCTTTGATCAACTCTCTGGCATGGTTCTGTCGCTCTGAGAAGAAAAGGAGATGTGTTGTTAGGAGGTTGTACCCATGTGTGTGATACCGGTTAACGGCTGAGGTTGCAGAGCTGATGTTACGGTGTGTGTTACCTGTCAGTATCAGGTTGTAGCTAACGTTACGGTGTGTGTTACCTGTCTGTCTCAGGATGCAGCTGACGTTACGGTGTGTGTTACCTGTCTGTATCAGGTTGTAGCTAACGTTACGGTGTGTGTTACCTGTCTGTATCAGGTTGTAGCTGATGTGTGTGTTACCTGTCTGTATCAGGTTGTAGCTGACGTTAGAGTGTTACCTGTCTGTATCAGGTTGTAGCTGATGTTACGGTGTGTGTTACCGGTCTGTTTCAGGTTGCAGAGCTGACGTTACGGTGTGTGTTACCGGTCTGTATCTGGTTGCAGAGCTGACGTTACGGTGTGTGTTACCTGTCTGTATCAGGTTGTAGCTGACGTTACGGTGTGTGTTACCTATCTGTATCAGGTTGCAGCTGACGTTACGGTGTGTGTTACCTGTCTGTATCAGGTTGCAGCTGACGTTACGGTGTGTGTTACCTGTCTGTATCAGGTTGTAGCTGATGTTACAGTGTGTTACCTGTCTGTATCAGGTTGTAGAGCTGACATTACGGTGTGTTTTACCTGTCTGTATCAGGTTGTAGCTGACGTTACAGTATGTTACCTGTCTGTATCAGGTTGTAGCTGACATTACGGTGTGTGTTACCTGTCTGTATCAGGCTGTAGCTGACGTTATGGTGTGTGTTACCTGTCTGTATCAGGTTGTAGCTGATGTTAGCCTCCCTGATCATTGGCAGTATGTGTGTCTGACACCACTGCATAGCCTGGCCTCTCCCACTGAAGGGGTTCACCAATAGCAGCAGCCTTCGAGGACGGGGCAGTAGACGTTTGACAATTTCTGAGGGAAAGCAGCCAATCATTAGAAACAAATTGATTGATTGTTCTATCAAAAATACAAGGCTTCATCTTGTGTACAAGAGAACAACAAACGTACGTGATGCCATAAAGCTGGGTTTCCCAAACTCAGTCCTGGGACCCCCTCCGGGTGCATGTTTTAGTTTTGTCCTAGCACTACACAGCTGATTCAAATAACCAACTCAAGCTTTGATTATTTGGGGAGGACCGAGTTTGGGAAACCCTGCCATAAAGCACAGTGTTTCCCACCCTTAGACCTTGAGTGTATCTGTGACAAGGCAAACCTCTTTCAGCTCATCTCAAAGGGACTATCGCTGACCAGATAAGTAATAATGATTCCATTTGACTAATGGCTCTACATAATTTAATCTTGAAGAATGAAAAGGCCCTCAAGGCCCAGGACAGGAAACAAGGTACTAACTGAACACGTCAGTGTTTAGTCTTCCACAAAACACCTGGCAATAACAAGCAGAGCCCTATCTACACAGCAGCACCTACTGTATAGGGTTGAAGTGGACCAAACTGACTAAAGCCATTATAGAAGCAGAACCAGCAGCTAGGAGGTTGTCTAATTCACAATGCAGAGGAGAGCAACAGACTAGACAGAGTACAAGGAGTTAGAGAGATAAGGAGAGAGAGATAAGAGTGGAGACAGACTTACAGACAGACATACAGAGTGGAGAAAGAGTTAGACAGAGAGAGAGTAGACAGAGTTACAGACATACAGAGTGGAGAAAGAGTTAGACAGAGAGAGTAGACAGAGTTAGACAGACATACAGAGTGGAGACAGTTACAGAGTGTGTGATAAATAGAGCAGGAGAGTGAGAGAGAGCAGGAGAGAGAGCAAGAGAGAGCGAGCAGGAGAGAGGGGACAGAGTGAGAAAGGGGTAGTAACTGGGAAAGGAGAAAGAGGGAGGACATTGAAAGAGGAAGATAAAGAAATGCAGACAGCAGGAAGGAAGGAGGTACAAAACAAAAGAGGACAGAGGGCAGATAGATGGATGAGAGGAGACAGGAGGAGGAGAGGAGAATGAAAAAGGTGTAAAGACAGCAAGGATGAAAGACTATGGGGGGAGGATGCACAGGCAGACACTGAGGGTGTAGACTAATGCACAGAGACAGTGAGAAAAGAAGAGTGTTTGGGAGAGAGGAAGGAGACAAGACAGAGAGAGATAATGAGCGAGGGAGAGTCAAAACAAATGTAAGAAAAGGGAATGTTGAAATGGATAATAGATGGGCTTTACGTAGGCCTTGGGGTTCTTCCAGGTCCTCAAAGTGCTAAAACAAGACAGCGATGTGAGAAAGGCTGACGATGGAAAAAGCAAAAAGGAGAGTGCAAGACAGAGGGACAGAGAGAGAGAAAGAAGGAGAGCATATACTGTATATAGATAGAAAGGACCACACAGGCCGTGGATAAACAGTGGTGTTGCTATTTGGGCAGAACAGGAGTTAGTGGGAAGGGAGGGAAGCCGTGTTAGTGAGGGGTGGGAGTTAGTGGGAAGAGAGGGAGGCAGTGTTGGTGAGGGGTGGGAGTTAGTGGGAAGAGAGGGAGGCCGTGTTGGTGAGGGGTGGGAGTTAGTGGGAAGAGAGGGAGGCCGTGTTGGTGAGGGGTGGGAGTTAGTGGGAAGAGAGGGAGGCCGTGTTGGTGAGGGGTGGGAGTGAGAAGAGAGGGAGGCCGTGTTGGTGAGGGGTGGGAGTGAGAAGAGAGGGAGGCCGTGTTGGTGAGGGGTGGGAGTTAGTTGGAAGGGAGGGAGGCCGTGTTGGTGAGGGGTGGGAGTTAGTTGGAAGGGAGGGAGGCCGTGTTGGTGAGGGGTGGGAGTTAGTTGGAAGGGAGGCCTTGTTGGTGAGGGGTGGGAGTTAGTTGGAAGGGAGGGAGGCCATGTTGGTGAGGGGTGGGAGTTAGTTGGAAGGGAGGGAGGTAGGCCATGTTGGTAAGGGGTGGGAGTTAGTTGGAAGGGAGGGAGGCCATGTTGGTGAGGGGTGGGAGTTAGTTGGAAGGGAGGGAGGCCATGTTGGTGAGGGGTGGGAGTTAGTGGGAAGGGAGGGAAGCCGTGTTAGTGAGGGGTGGGAGTTAGTGGGAAGAGAGGGAGGCAGTGTTGGTGAGGGGTGGGAGTTAGTGGGAAGAGAGGGAGGCCGTGTTGGTGAGGGGTGGGAGTTAGTGGGAAGAGAGGGAGGCCGTGTTGGTGAGGGGTGGGAGTTAGTGGGAAGAGAGGGAGGCCGTGTTGGTGAGGGGTGGGAGTGAGAAGAGAGGGAGGCCGTGTTGGTGAGGGGTGGGAGTGAGAAGAGAGGGAGGCCGTGTTGGTGAGGGGTGGGAGTGAGAAGAGAGGGAGGCCGTGTTGGTGAGGGGTGGGAGTGAGAAGAGAGGGAGGCCGTGTTGGTGAGGGGTGGGAGTGAGAAGAGAGGGAGGCCGTGTTGGTGAGGGGTGGGAGTTAGTTGGAAGGGAGGGAGGCCGTGTTGGTGAGGGGTGGGAGTTAGTTGGAAGGGAGGGAGGCCGTGTTGGTGAGGGGTGGGAGTTAGTTGGAAGGGAGGGAGGCCGTGTTGGTGAGGGGTGGGAGTTAGTTGGAAGGGAGGCCATGTTGGTGAGGGGTGGGAGTTAGTTGGAAGGGAGGGAGGCCATGTTGGTGAGGGGTGGGAGTTAGTTGGAAGGGAGGGAGGTAGGCCATGTTGGTAAGGGGTGGGAGTTAGTTGGAAGGGAGGGAGGCCATGTTGGTGAGGGGTGGGAGTTAGTTGGAAGGGAGGGAGGCCATGTTGGTGAGGGGTGGGAGTTAGTGGGAAGGGAGGGAGGCCGTGTTGGTAAGTGAGGGGTGGGAGTTAGTTGGAAGGGAGGGAGGCCATGTTGGTGAGGGGTGGGAGTTAGTGAAAAGAGAGGGAGGCCGTGTTGGTGAGGGGGGGAGTTAGTTGGAAGGGAGGGAGGCTGTGTTGGTGAAGGGTGGAGGGAGGCCATGTTGGTGAGGGGTGGGAGTTAGTGGGAAGGGAGGCTGTCTTGGTGAGGGGTGGGAGTTAGTTGGAAGGGAGGGAGGCTGTGTTGGTGAGGGGTGGGAGTTAGTTGGAAGGGAGGGAGGCTGTGTTGGTGAGGGGTGGGAGTTAGTTGGAAGGGAGGGAGGCCATGTTGGTGAGGGGTGGGAGTTAGTTGGAAGGGAGGGAGGTTGTGTTGGTGAGGGGTGGGAGTTAGTTGGAAGGGAGGGATGCTGTGTTGGTTAGACGCTGAATGATACAGACCGTGTGTGCAGGACAGATAAGAGCAGAGACAGAGAAAGTAGAGGAAATTAAGTGTTAAAGGGATAACCTAGCCCACACACACACACAGCCAAGAAAGATTAAATAACATGTTGGTTCACATGCATGAATGAACCCTTAAACAATACTTTAGCCTTTTAATAGTCAGGCCTCCTGACTGAACATAGCATGCTGTACGTACAACAGCATTGGCCTATAGCCATTCATTCCTTATCACATGGCCATTATACAGTTTCCTACAGCCATTATGCAGTAGCCTATATCTAGTATGGTCAGAAATGAACTGAACTAGCCTGTATCTGTTAGAACATGCATGGTATGGTATTCATACAGTAGCCTAGGCCTATATTCCCTTGTATCCTCTGGTCTCCTACATCAAAAGGACCTCAGATCACCCAGTATGACTCCAGTTAACAATAACTAACATAAACGCTCCCAGTAATGTAAACAAACTTTAGGGAGTGAATGGTGCTCATAAAGTTAATGAAGGCACAGTTAAAGTCTGTACACAGGACAGGAAGTAGTCGACGCCAAACGCCATAACGAGTGCTGATTTGGTTTCATTCTCTCTCATGGTGACACTGTGCCAGTCTTTATGATGGGCATTAGGGAACATCAGACTGATTCCAACAACTGGGATGTTACAATAACCTCAGAACCTACACATAGTGTGCCTGGACTGTAACATAGCATACAAACAGACAAGATAACTGATTGTAGCTGTGTTAGTGGAACACACACTCACCCGTGTCAGCAGTGATGGCGACTCCCCTGAGCAGACATTGTATAGCAGTGGACCACCTCTCAGCCTCCACCCTGGCCTCAGCCAGGTACACCCTCACCTGCCTCCTCCTGGATACCCCCTTCCTCCGCCTCCCCGGGGGATACCAGTATAGAACCAGCAAGGGGGGAGCAGGGGCGCGGGGACAGCTGCACCCTGCCAGCTCTGACAGGGGTAGTATTAGACGTGCCTCTTTACCAGGGCGGGGGGCCAGGCGCTGGACGTGGATGTGGGAAGGGGTGAGGGTCAAGGCATAGCTGGAGGCAGGAGAGGGGCTGGGGGAGGGAGAAGGGGACGACAGACCCCCAGGACCTCCAGGGCTGTTGGGGCAGCTGTTGTTGCAGCTGCTGCCCGTTCCCCAGCCCCCGAACTGGCAGTGGAGTAGGGCCTCAGCTGGGGATGGGATGGGGGGCTCTGGGGAACGCATCCTTAGTGTGGGGGGCTTGACGGGGAGCGGACTTCCAACCCTCAAGTTTAGGGTAGATAAGGTCTGTTTCCTGACAGGTGGACGGTGTGTGAGTGTTTCATGCAGTTGGCAGTTTGTTGGATGGAATAAGTCTGTTTAAATTCAGGTAGTGATACAACATGTCAGTTCATTTGGCCACTGATGGCCACCTTAAAAAGGAGAATCAAATGGAAGCACCTCTCCTTAGGATCTGCTAGGAAGATGAAAATAAAACTATAGACCTGTCAGTCTTTCTTAAAAACACAAGTTATTTATCCCTGAAACGTCCTTAAAATCATTCTTCCACTTCAGTGCTTGAATTGCAAAGGCAACGCCACAAAAGCACCTCTGAGTTTGACGTGTGAAATCCATCTGCACTCAAAGGAGTATTGTACGATCCAAGAAAAATAACTCCCACTGGTCTTCAGATGGAGATTATTCTCTTTAGTGTGTCAATCCAACAGAGGAACATAAAAACACCAGCCTTCACAACGCAAATGTCCGAAGACAAGGATTGATCTTAGATCTGTCAATTAAAGATTATGTCTGCCTTGTCCTTAAATGCTATCAGATTCTAGATTTGTCCAAAACAAAAACGATATACTTTCCAGTTTAAAATTAAAACAGAACATATACACCCCGAAAGATTAAAAATATATATATAACTCAAAGATATGCTTAAATTACAGTTTGAAATATCGTAGTGATGATATTTATCAATAAAGTGCAGCTTAGAAAAGACGGCTGGCTACATGTCAAACAAGAGTTTAAATAACATAAAATAAAACAAATCCTAAAACTATGAATCAGACAAAAATGAACACACCTTGGTCTTGCAAGGAGGCTATAGCAATTTAATTAGCACTAGATTGCAGTGGAATATTGTGTGGTAAGTGCTGACGTCAAGCGTCCCGGTCTTCCACAGAAATGAGAGATATGTGGAAGCAGGAGAAAGGTGTGTCAAGGTAGAATTTAAATATCACTCTTCAAGAGACAAGCAGGCTTTACAGTAGTGAGATAGCTACGCGATCAATGTCCAATTCTAAGTGTCATCCGAATGAAAAATGCCACGTAATCATAGTTAATTTCCATCAAAGAGAAATGGAAAACCAAACAGAAAAAAACTCTAATTTTACTAGATTGTGCCGGGGGGAGGGGGTTGTCATTCCTTGAGTTCAAGGGTCCATGTTCATGTTCCTTCACATAGATAAGTATACCTAAAGAGAAACACTGGTATTAGTAATCTATTAGCTTCCAATGTGTCCCAGCAGAAAATACTCACGTCTATGTATTCAAGTGCTGAAGAAGCATAAAGGAAATGACTAGTATCAATTTAATTTTACCTTTATCTAACTAGACAAGTCAGTTAAGAACAAATTCTTATTTTCAATGACGGCCTAGGAACAGTGGGTTAACTGCCTTGTTCAGGGGCAGAACGACAGATTTTTACCTTGTCAGCTTGGATCTTGCTCGGTTACAAGTCCAACACTAACCACTAGGCTACCTGCCTCCCTCCATTAAAAATGTCCCTTTAAAAATAGTACTACTAGTTTGATGGTTGTAGCCATCAATTGTCCGATTAACAATCACCCATATTAGCAAACTTATTTCATTTCAAACTCCACATTTCTCTAGTATAGGCTAGTACTAATCATAATGAACAAAATCAGTAAAATGCCTGCGATAAGTGATTGGTGTCAATAATTTTAATAATTATCCCTAACCCTGAAATTTCCATCCCTAACTATAACATTTTCCGCCAAGTTGGAACTGCCAAAGGGGACGGGGTTGCAATCTACTGCAGAGATAGCCTGCAGAGTTCTGTCTTACTATCCAGGTCAGTACCAAAACAATTCGAGCTTCTACTTCTAAAAGTTCCCCGTTCCAGAAGCAAGTCTCTCACCATTGCCGCTTGCTATAGGCCACCCTCTGCCCCCAGCTGTGCCCTGGACACCATATGTGAATTGATTGCCCCCCATCTATCTTCTGAGCTCGTGCTGCTAGATGACCTAAACTGGGACATGCTTAGCAGCATTTTCACTTTTGGATAAATAGCATGCCCAATTTCAACTTCCTGCTACTCATGCCAAGAATATAAGATATGCATATTATTAGTAGATTTGGATAGAAAACACTCTGAAGTTTCTAAAACTGTTTGAATCATGTCTGTGAGTAGAACAGAACTTATGTTGCAGGCAAAACCCAGAGGACTAACCGTTCAGAATTTTTTTTTTTTAGGTCTCTGTCTGTTCAGTGAGTTCTCATTGGGAAATTAGGCACTTGTTTTCAGTTCCTACTGCTTCCACTGGATGTCACCAGGCTTTGGAATTTGGTTGAGGTTATTCCTTTGTGCAATGAAGAAGTACGGCCATCTAGGAAATGGGTAACACTGTTGAGAGTTGCGCAATACTTGAAAAGTAGCATTAGTTTCCTCTTGTCCTCTATTGAAAACAGATAGGCCCGTCTTCAATTTGATCGATTATTAACGTTTAAAAATACCTAAAGTTTTATTACAAAAGTAGTTTGAAATGTTTTGGCAAAGTTTACAGGCAACTTGAGATATTTTGTAGTGACGTTGCGCAATTTGGAAGCTGTTTTTTCCTGGATCAAACACGCCAAATAAATTGACATTTTGGATATATATGGATGGAATTAATCGAACAAAAGGACCAATTGTGATGTTTATGGGACATATTGGAGTGCCAACAAAAGAAGCTCATCAAAGGTAAGGCATGTTTTATTTCTGCGTTTTGTGTAGCGCCTGCAGGGTTGAAATATGCTACTCTTTGTTTACTGTTGTGCTATCATCAGATAATAGCTTCTTATGCTTTCGCCGAAAAGCCTTTTTAAAATCTGACATGTTGGCTGGATTCACAACGAGTGTAGCTTTAATTTAGTATCTTACATGTGTGATTTAATGAAAGTTTGATTTTTATATAATTTTATTTGAATTTGCCGCGCTGCATTTTCCCTGGCTTTTGGCCAAGTGGGACGCAAGCGTCCCCTATACCATAAGAAGTTAACACCCCGGCCATCCTACAATCTAAGCTTGATGCCCTCAATCTCACACAAATGATCAATGAACCTACCAGGTACAACCCCAAATCTGTAAACACGGGCACCATCATAGATATCATCCTAACTAACTCCAAATACACCTCCGCTGTTTTCAACCAAGATCTCAGCGATCACTGCCTCATTGCCTGCATCCGCAATGGGTCTGCGGTCAAACGACCACCCCTCATCACTGTCAACCTCTCCCTAAAACACTTCAGTGAACAGGCCTTTCTAATCATCCTGGAATGACATTGACCTCATCCCGTCAGTAGAGGATGCCTGGTTATTCTTTAAAAGTGACATCCTCAGCATCTTAAATAAGCATGCTCCATTCAAAAATGTAGAACTAGGAATAGATATAGCCCTTGGTTCACTCCAGACCTGTCTGCCATTGACCAGCACAAAAACATCCTGTGGCCTTCTGCATTAGCATCGAATAGCCCCCGTGATATGCAACTTTTCAGGGAAGTTAGGAACCAATATACACAGGCAGTTAGGAAAGCTAAGGCTATCTTTTTCAAACAGAAATTTGCATCCTGTAGTACTAACTCAAAAAAGTTATGGCACATTGTAAAGTCAATGGAGAATAAGAGCACCTCCTCCCAGCTGCCCACTGCACTGAGGCTAGAAAACACTGTCACTACCAATAAATCCACAATAATTGAGAATTTCTATAAGCATTTTTCTACGGCTGGCTATGCTTTCCACCTGGCTACCCCTACCCCGGTCAACAGCCCTGCGCTCCCCACAGCAACTCGCCCAAACCTCCACCACTTCTCCTTCACCCAAATCCAGATAGCTGATGTTCTGAAACAGCTGCAGAATCTGGACCCCTACAAATCAGCTGGGCTAGACTGTCTGGACCCTCTCTAAAATGATCTGTTGAAATTGTTGCAACCCCTATTACTAGCCTGTTCAACCTCTTTCGTATCATCTGAGATCCTGATAGATTGGAAAGCTGCCGCAGTCATCCCCCTCTTCAAATGGGGAGACACTAGACCTATATCTATTCTACCCTGCCTTTAAGGTTTTTGAAAGCCAAGTTAACAAACAGATTACCAAACATTTAGAATCTCACCGTACCTTCTCCGCTATGTAATCTGGTTTCAGAGCTGGTCATGGGTGCACCTCAGCCACGCTCAAGGTCCTAAACAATAGCATAACCGCCATCGATAAGAGACATTACTGTGCAGCCGTATTCATTGACCTGGCTAAGGCTTTCAGCTCTGTCAGTCACAACATTCTTATTGGCAGACTCAACAGCCTTAGTTTCTCAAATGATTGCCTCGCTTGGTTCACCAACTACTTCTCCGATAGAGTTCAGTGTGTCAAATCGGAGGGCCTGTTGTCCGGACCTCTGGCAGTCTCTATGGGGGTGCCACAGGGTTCAATTCTCGGCCCGACTCTCTTCTGCTGGTGATTCTTTGATCCACCTCAACGCAGACGCCACCATTCTGTATATCTCTGGCCCTTCGTTGGACACTGTGTTAACTAACCTCCAGATGAGCTTCAATGCCATACAACTCTCCTTCCGTGGCCTCCAACTGCTCTTAAATGCAAGTAAAACTAAATGCATGCTCTTCAACCGATCGCTGCCCGCCCATTCAGCCTCACTACCCTGGACAGTTCTGATATGTGGACAACTACAAATAGCTAGGTGTCTGGTTAGACTTTCAAATCACCTTCCAGACTCACATTAAGCATCTCCAATACACAATTAAATCTAGTATCGGCTTCCTATTTCACAACAAAGCATCCTTCACTCATGCTGCCAAACATACCCCCATAAAACTGACTATCCTATCGATCCTCGAGTTTGGCGATGTCATCTATAAAATAGCCTCCAACACTCTACTCAACAAATTGGATGCAGTCTATCACAGTGCCATCCATTTTGTCACCAAAGTCCCATATACTACCCACCACTGCAACCTGTACACTCGTTGGCTGGCCCTCGCTTCATACTCATCGCCAAACCCACTGGCTCCAGGTCATCTACAAGTCTCTGCTAGGGAAAGCCCCGCCTTATCTCAGCTCACTGGTCACCATAGCAGCACCCACCCATATACCCGCTGGAGCGCGTGCTCTCTCACTGGTCACCCCCAAAGCCAATTCCTACTTTGGCCGCCTCTCCTTCCAGTTCTCTGCTGCCAATGACTGGAACGAACTGCAAAAATCTCTGAAGCTGGAGACTCTTACCTCCCTCACTAGCTTTAAGCACCAGCTGACAGAGCAGCTCACAGATCACTGCACCTGTACATAACTCACCTGTAAATAGCCCATCCAATCTACCTTATCCCCATACTGTATTTATTTATCTTGCTCCTTTGCACCCCAGTATCTAACTTGCACATTCATCTTCTGTACATCCTACAATTTCAGTGTTTAATTGCTATATTGTAATTAATTTGCCACCATGGCCTATTTATTGCCTTTACCTCCCTTATCCTACCTCATTTGCACATGCTATATATAGATTTTTCTACTGTATTATTGACTGTATGTTTGTTTATTCCATGTGTAGCTCTGTGTTGTTGTGTGTGTCGAACTGCTTTGCTTTATCTTGGCCAGATCGCAATTGCAAATTAGAACTTGTTCTCAACTAGCCTACCTGGTTAAATAAAGGTTTAATAAAATTCAGTTTATCGTCCCAGCTCTAGTATCAATGGCACTCTACCCAAAAGTACCTTCATGTTTCGTTGACAAAAACATGTGCAGTAGCACCTTGTAAGGCAGTCATTATGAAAACAATAGAACAGTAGAAAACGAGGAAATTACTTTCAAATAAACTTTTCCAACAATCCAGCCGAGTGACTGAGACAGGCTCCCTCACCATGTCCTCTCCACATGTCCTGCTTCTAAGTTTAGAGTGGTGCCTATGCGTGTTTCACAGTCGATACAGTTTTATATTGTTCCAAAAGGTGAGTGACTCTTTGGCCAGTTGCAGAAGTGAAAGCAGGGCAGCAAACTCGTGAGAGACTGTGGTTCAAACTGGATTAGGCAATCTGTGTGCATGCATTATCCCCATGTCCAGGATTCCTTGAAGTCATGCCATGATGGCTAAACCACGCTGATTTAGAATCACACGTTCCTGACATCTGTGCTCACTGATGCGACAACCTAATTTGGGTAAATGAATTACCACATATGCCTAATGAAATTAACAGAGTTTGGTGGACACAATGACGGATGGCGTTAATCCAGACAGTTTTGAGTCTACTTACTCTCTTTCACAATTTGTAACCGGTGGAAATATGATTCATTGACGGATTAGCCTACTAGACAGATTCTTGCCCAGGACTGGTTTCGGCAGGCATAACTTGTAGTGACCTTCAAATATAGTTTACTCAGTCATCACCAATTGCTTCTTTACATTGTTACTAGTGAATTACTATGGACTGAAAACACAATGTGCTGGTTAACATGTAACCTGGAAAACCTTAATTCGAGGAAAGTGTCTATCATTCAGATTCAGCCATCATAGGCTATATAAAACAAAACGGACCCATAAGAGGCTTCCCTTTAAGTATTAATTGTTATGTTCAGTCTATAACTTGTATCTAAGGTGGTGGCACAATCAAGACTTGGCAGATATGCAGCCTCTGATTAAAGAAAAATGCATTTGCTCGTGCGGGTACCTTGGTGCATTTTGCAGGGTGGCGGGTATCGCCGCTCTAATTTGGTTTTACTATGACCGTGCTCGGAACATTTAGGATCCATTTGGCAGTTTTCACACAACATTGTTTAGAAATGTGTGATCCTTTCTCAAGTGGCTAGCTAGTATGATAGCGCGACTGACAAATAACGTTGGCTTAGAATGAAGCCATCGAGCTACTAGTTTCGAAGCGATCTAACGTTAGCAAATGACAAGCGTTAACTACAGTTAGATAGTTAACGTTAGTTAGGAATATTGATCATTGCTCAGCAGTCTGTGTGTAACTCTTACAAGCTAGTTAGCTACTTCGGACGTTTCAAAATGTTATAGTTACCCATGTTGTGTTGAATGGTCGCTACAGTAGCCATCGCCAGGGAATACAGTATACAAAGCAGTTAACGTTCAATTGGGGTTAGCAGCAAACTAGACAATATAAGATATCCAAACTTGTTACAGTAGTGGATAGCATGCTAGCCAACAATGCTGTTGAAAATCATTTATTGGCTAGCTATAACGTTATAAACGCAACTGGTTGTTTATCCTGGCTAAAAACTCGGTCTAGCCACAATATCTAACGTTAGCAGCGAGGCGCTAGCCATCATTTTGTCATTAGCTAGCTAAACAATGTCATTTCACTAACGTCGGCTAGCAACAATATGCTGGCTAGCTAGGAGGTAACGTAGCTATTTAACACTCAATTGGTAAAATAATAACCGTGGGAATATTAACTGTATAGACTTAAACTCGTAATTACCTCATTCTACCTCCCCGGCTTGCTTGTTCCGTAGAACGCCTGTGTATATCCTCCAGGAAGCGTATGAAACACCGGAGGACTGGATAGTTTGAGCGGCGGGGAGGAAGTCCAATCCTGATAAGGAAAGACATTCTGGACCTACCGACATTCTCCAATAGTTAACTGCGCCAGTGCACCGCATTGTGGAGGCCACATATAGTGAGTGTCATGATCGACTGAAAGTTACTGAGGACAAGACTGGACTCAATCAGTCTAGTCAATACGGTCTAGGCTAGACTGTCCATGCTTCCAATGCACTCATCACCTGTCTAAATAAAAAATATTACACAAGACATTGAAAAACAATTATTAGTAGTACTACATGTTATAAAACGGTCTAGGAGTGAATAGTAATAGTAGCTTGATTCAAGTTGTCCATGAGGTTTGCACAAGAAAATGTCTACCTAGTGAAGTACTATGCAAGTGCAACAAAGCTCTGAAAAAAAAAAAAAAAAATGGACAGAGACATTGCTTCATTTTATATCGCTATCTTTATTTGTAGCAGATTCCATGGAAAACAAAAAAGACTTTAGGCCTTGTATCCACGGCTGGATCTGCGCCCACGAGCACGCTCAAACTTCCTGCCCTTGGAGCGAATGTAGGGCCTGAGGGAGAGAAGAGATATGCCATTAATTCAGCGTTTCAAACAACTTCCTAGATTCTGCAGATTTGCATTATGTGCATTGTCCAACTCAATGTAAAACAAAGCAATAGTCTGGGGACAAAACTAGCAAAATACAGCTAGGCCTAATGTATTTAAATTATGCATTTTTCCTTCTCCGTTCCTTGAAGTAATCACTGATATGATATAACTGGGTTGGAGAAAGTGAATCTAGTGGAACCCAGGCGTATACAAATTTCTCTACACCAATGAATGTTTTATTTGGATCAGAATGATCCGGATTCTGGAATCCTCCGTTTTAGAATTCAAGATCAATCTGGACATTTTTGAAAAATAAATCAGATGGATCATTCTGCTCAAGACGCCACAACTTCAAGATCACTGAATCCAGATGTTCAGTGCTTTGAACAGGCCTACCTACCCCTCGCCATCTACTGGACAGGTTATGGCACTACCACTAAACTGTCATAGGGAACCCGAGAGGATTAAACTAATGTATATAGTGCCATTTGTATTTATATAAGATTTGTGCTATTTGTACCGTAAGATTTTCACTGTATCCTGCAATTACACCTGCAACCCCTGAGGTGACGATTAAACACGGAATCAAAAAGGTACATGCATTTACTTGCAGGGACGCAAACTGGCGAGGGCCCAAAAACACGACAACATTTTTGTTACTTGTGATTTTCAACGATGTAAAGTCGCACGCGTGACTTTCTCCTTTATGGTAGTGTCTCTCAGTCTACATAACCGCAAAGCCTAGTCAGACTGGCCTGTGCTCTTACAAGCGAAATTAAAAGATGAATTAATCCAACATAATAGAAGGACCATCACTGTCTTCACACCGCAACTCACCATCGCGGCTAACATGTATACCCCCCCCAAAATTTAGTTCAGATCTACATGATTCACGTGGTTGACCTATTTTGAAATCATCCCCGTATTTGACACTTCTCAATACAAACAAATTGCCGCATTCAGTACCTATACTGCAGTCAAATTAATTCAGATGTAAGAGTATTTTAAACCCCCTCACCTTAGTTATATTGACATATCTTGGTTGTAGTGCCTTTTACCTTTATAAACCCACCCTGAATGCACCCTTCCAGTGGGATCAGGATTATCGCCATCTAAAACAACCCTAATCACTACCTTTTGAGTTTTGAAAAATGCAAAAACAAATTATCCTGATTAAAGGTCAGATTTGATTACAAAATCCAAATCCCTATACAGAGGATCCAAATCTCATTTACCAGTTTTGAAATACTAAATTCTAACAATTCAATCCGATTGCCGTTTTTTAACACTGGGCTCAGGGGCTAATTCAGTCAGGTGCAACATATAGATTAGAACACTGCAGACAAACTGACAATTGTTTCTACATGACAAGAGAAACATGGTTGTCCTTCTCTACACAATGCACATCTAGTATCCTCATTCTAAGGGCTCTCCACAACAAGCCCCTGTACTAACAAAACATCTTATCGAAGTTCTCAATATTCAGAAAGTGTCCTCCGTTTAAAAACATTGGTGATTTTCAGTGAAAACCAAACTGGAACGAACTTGTCAAACAATTTTGAAAAAATTCTCTAAATTGATAGATATTGAATGAAACCCTAGGAGAGCAGCAATCTCATGAAAGGGGTACAATACTCACTTGGTGTGACTGTGGGGGGTTCCACAGGCTTTTCCAAAATGCCTATACACCTCTCTGCCCTTGCGGGGTCCTGAAAGAAGGAAAACAAGTGAGTTTCAGACCAGAGTAACAGGGCTGTCACTCCTCAATAGCCACAAAGCCAAAATCGCCTATGATGTAAAAATGAATGAATACAAAATTAGCTTTTTGGCCTTAATTTAGGCAGATTTAGGTTAGCAGTATGGTTACGGTTAGATTTAAGAGAAATTGTAGAAATAGGCATGGTTTAGCAATAATCTGACTGTGGAGGTGATAACAGTAACAGGACTGTAGAGCAAAGGTACAACAGAATATTCCCAGCATAACTTTAAACTTTGAACATTGTTAAACTAGTAGTGTTCTTACCTGACAGCAGCACGGTGCCCTGTCCTTTGGGGGCAGCCAGAGCCAGCTGGTCAAAGGTCATGACCTGGCCTCCGGCCTTCAGGATCCTGCGGCGAGCGCCGTCAGTCACCTTCAGAGCGCACACCTGAGGGAAGGGAGAACAGAACACGTTTAGCAACTCATGTTAGTACTTAATTCATTTTCAGTGAAGTAGTCTAACCCTAGTGCGGAAGAGCTACCCAGTTACAGGGTGGGAAGGCTTTTGTTGTAGCCCAACACCAGGTCAAAATAGTCAGGGGTGTATTTACTCCACCGATTGCTGCGAAACATTTCTTAAAATGGAAGCAAAGGGAATGGGAAGCGACCTCCCTGACTTGTCCAATAAAAATGCAAGTTTTGCTTCGATTTGGCTCTTAAACATTTTCCGCAAAAAATACACCGAAGGTTAAACCAGGTGTTAGTGCTAGAGCAAAAGCCTGACCCAAACAGGCATCTAGTAAGTTAAAACAACCTTTACCTTGAGCTTGGGGATATCCTGAATTCTGACATCATCAGTGACGGTTCCCACGACAACTGCGGTTCTGTTCTCACGTCCAGGAAGTTTCATCTTACGGATCTGAAAAGGACGGCAAATAGTTCAGAAGAGGGACAACCGCCACACAGTAAAGATAAATACTAAGATGCTATCACTTAGCTGTGTTTTCATATCAATAAATCTGGAAGGACATTGTCCCGGTTTCCCGATAGCAATGGAACTTGGGCTAACAAGGGTTAATTGATGCATCGTTCCTACAAACTGGCGAATATGTAACACGAGTATCCCAAAAACACCACGCTGAGAGAACGTTTGCAAAGTGCATGGTTGGAGCTGCCTCAATACTGATCGGAACGAAAGAAAGGCAGTGCAGCTCTCAGATCAACTTTCTTCATTCAAATCATACTGATGACAGATCAGATCCTAGTGGGATATTACCACTTGACTACAAATATTTAGACAGTTTTGTCTAATGCTAACCCAATACTAATGCACCAAATAAGATGTCAACATTGCACACGTTACACATGAAATATCGAGGCAAAAGCCTACAACTATAAAAATATAACTAATTGATCAAATAAATTTAGCTGACTGAAATAGGCATATGTTTTATACGCGTTTAATCTTATCCTGTGTGACTGGTTAGACTCAAGCCTGGGGGGGGGTACAGTTCAAACACATACAGAGTATTAATATATTAGACAAGGCTCTTTGATTTACATATATTCTTATAATGTCCCAGAGACCCGCTAGAGTCTAGCCCGTTGTCATAGTCCTGGAGGGCCGATGACACGCTTTCCATAGTCAACAAATCCATGACTTCCATGCTGAAGCACTGTGGTTTACACTCTCTCCAATAGAGGTCAACCGATTAATCAGAATGGCCAATTAATTAGGGCCAATTTCAAGTTTTCATAACAATTGGAAATCAGTATTTTTGGGTGGCGATTTTTTTTTATACCTTTATTTAACTAGGCAAGTCAGTTAATTAAGAACACATTCTTATTTTCAATGACAGCCTAGGAACGGTGGGTTAACTTCCTTGTTCAGGGGCAGAACAGACAGATTTTTACCTTGTCATCTCGGGGGATCCAATCTTGCAACCTTACATATATTTAACTAGTCCAACGCAATAACCACCTGCCTCTCGTTGCACTCCACAAGGAGACTGCCTGCCTAGACTTAGGGATGCCACCCGTTAGATAAAATACAGAACGGTTCCGTATTTAACTGAAATAATAATAAACGTTATGTTTTCGAAATTATAGTTTCCGGATTCGACCATATTAATGACCAAAGGCTCGTATTTCTGTGTGTTTATTATAATTAAGTCTATGATTTGATAGAGCAGTCTGACTGAGCGATGGTAGGCAGCAGCAAGCTCGTAAGCATTCATTCAAACAGCACTTTCGTGCGTTTTGCCAGCAGCTCTTCATGACTTCAAGCCTATCAGCCTAATGGCTGGTGTAACCGATGTGAAATGGCTAGCTAGTTAGCGGGGTGCGCGCTAATAGTGTTTCAAACGTCACTCGCTCTGAGACTTGGAGTAGTTATTCCCCTTGCTCTGCAAGGGCCGTGTCTTTTGTGGAGCAATGGGTAACGCTGCTTCGAGTGTGGCTGTTGTCGATGTGTTCCTGGTTCGAGCCCAGGTAGGGGTGAGGAGAGGGACGGAAGCTATACTGTTACACTGGCAATACTATAGTGCCTATAAGAACATCCAATAGTCAAAGGCATATGAAATACAAATGGTATAGAGAGAAATAGTCCTATAAATACTATATTAACTACAACCTAAAACCTCTTACCTTGGAATATTGAAGTCTCATGTTAAAAGGAACCACCAACTTTCATATGTTCTCATGTTGAGCAAGGAACTTAAACGTTAGCTTTAAAAAAAATACATGGCACATATTGCACTTTTACTTCTCCACCACTTTGTTTTTGCATTATTTAAACCAAATTGAACATGTTTCATTATTTATTTGAGGCTAAATTGATTTTATTGATGTATTATATTAAGTTAAAATAAGTGTTCATCCAGCATTGTTGTAATGGTCATTATTACAAATACGTTTAAAAAAATTGGCCGATTAATCAATATCGGCTTTTTTTGTCCTCCAATAATTGGCATCGGCGTTGAAAAATCATAATCGGTCGACCTCTCCAATTCAGAAATATTGTTGGTTTGACTGATAGGAAGGCCAGTACAGTGATATGTTGCGTGGTTCTAGATTGGATATTGTCCACCCTACTTCCTAGCAGTCACACTAAAGGACAGACAACATATCTACCGCAGTCCAAAATCTTTTGACAGCTGGACATTTCCATAAAATTTGTGTTTGTGTACCAACCTCATGCCAACACAATTCTGAAAGGCTTTGATCCATTTTTAAAAAACCTGTGAGGTGTAATATAAGCCTATGTAAGACCATTGGAATAATTTTATACCTGACTAGGAACCCAAACCGGCTGCGCGCGTGCGCCATCGTGCATACATTTATTTTGTCCCCCTAAACCAAATACGATCACGACACGCAGGTAAAAATAGCAAAAGCAACTCTGAACCAATGACATTAATTTGGGGACAGGTCGAAAAGCATTAAACATGTATGGCAATTTAGCTAGTTAGCTTGCACCTGCTAGCTAATTTGTCCTATTTAGGTAGCTTGCTGTTGCTAGCTAATTTGTCCTGGGATATAAACATTGAGTTGTTATTTTACCTGAAATGCACAAGCTCCTCTACTCCGCCAATTAATCCACACATAAAACGGCCAATCAAATCGTTTCTAGTCATCTCTCCTCCTTCCAGGCTTTTTCATCTTTGAATTTATACGGTGATTGGCATATAAACTTTCATAGTATTACCACGACTACCGGCAAAACAGTTAGTCTTTCAATCACCCACGTGGGTATAACCAATAAGGAGATGGCACATGGGCACCTGCTTCTATAAACCAATGAGATGGGAGAGGCAGGACTTTCAGCACGATCTACATCAGAAATAGAAAGGAGTTCTATTTTAGACCTTGGCATCGCTCGTTGGCGCACGCAAGCAGTGTGGGTGCAATAATTGAATAACATGGATTTCTAAATTTATTTGGAACGCACGCAACGTGTCCGGTCTGCATGTTACAGTTGGATATCAATGTTTTTCCATATCGCATCCCACTCTACTGCGGTGAGAGATACACACAAGTCCTGTTCCCAATGTGACAGAGTAGGGATGTTGCTGTTTGGGGAGGAGAGACCAACCAGCTTGTATAAGGTGGAAACCATTCCTTTCCCATTAGCAGCACCCCTTAGTTTGTTGTCCATCACTTTTAGATCCCACATCAACACCACGAGGAAATAGATTATTGATTTGAGTTGCAAATAAGGTAGAAATGCCCAAGCCAAACTCTGCTATCAACTCTTTAAAATGGTTTGACATCACCATCCCTTACGACTTGCCCCACCTGACTGATGTTTTGGCATAGCCAGGTAATATTAGCCAATGTCTTTCTCCCTGTAGTAAACAAGGGGTTGTTCCATACTGGACATGAGGGATGCTTCATAGATAACCTTTATGAAGTATCTTTGCCACGTCACATGAAAACTCAAGTGGCTTATCTTACAGTAGCACTTGGGGTAATACCATAATGATGATATAGAGATCAAATTACTGTCACAAGACAAGTAATACAAATAAACAGGAACAGCTAATCCACACTTGCTTCTTGACATGGACAGTTTATGGTTAATTATTGGTTTCTTATCTTTCCACAAGAATCCAGAAAATAAACTACACATCTCTTTAAACCAGTACTGAGGGAATTGAAGGGGAGCAGCATTTTCACTTTTGGATGAAAAGCATGCCCTGAGTAAACTGCCTCCTACGCAGTCCCAGATGCTAATATATGCATATTGTTATTCGTATTGGATAGAAAACACTGAAGTTTCTAAAACTGTTTGAATGATGCTTGTGAGTATAACAGAAGTCATATGGCAGGCAAAAACCTGAGAAGAAATCAAAACAGGAAGTGGGAACTCTTGAGGTTTGTAGTTTTTTAACTCAGCCCCTATCGAATAGTGGGATATGGGCCATTTTGCAATTCCTAAGGGTTCCACTAGATGTCAACAGTCTTTAGAACGTCGTTTCAGGCCTCTATTGTGAAGGGGGGCCGAATGAGAGCTGATTGAGTCAGAGGTCTGGCAGCAGCCTCGATCTCAGTCACGTGCATTCACACGAGGTAGGTAGCTCTCGTTCCATTGCTTTTCTACAGACAATGGAATTCTCTGGTTGGAACATTATTGAGCATTTATGATAAAAACATCCTAAAGATTGATTCTATACTTAGTTTGACAAGTTTCTACGACCTGTAATATAACTTTTTTAACCTTTCGTCCGACGTTCGGCTGGACTTGAACGCGCGTTTGGATTTGTTTACCAAACGCCCGAACAAAAGAAGCTATTAGGACAAAGTATGAACTTTATCGAACAAATCAAACATTTATTGTAGAACTGGGATTCCTGAGAGTGCATTCTGATGAAGATCAAAGGTAAGTGAATATTTATAATGCCATTTCTGACTAATGTTGACTGCGCAACATGGCGGATATTTATTTTGACAAAACATACATGTATTGTGTAACATGAAGTCCTATGAGTGTCATCTGATGAAGATCAAAGGTTAGTGATTCATTTTATCTCTATTTTTGCTTTTTGTGACTCCTCTTTGGCTGGAAAAATGGCTGGGTTTTTCTGTGACTTGGTGGTGACCTAACAATCGTTTATGGAGCTTTCGCTTTAAAGCATTTTTGAAACCAGACACTGTGGCTGGATTAACGAGAATTTTATCTTTAAAATGGTGCCTAATACTTGTATGTTTGAGAAATTGGATTTATGAGAGTTCTATTGATTTGTATTTGGCGCCCTGCAATTTCATTGGCTGTTGGCGAGGGGTTCCACTAGTGGAACCAGGTTAACATCATCCCTAATGAGCTATAGGACCCTTGGTATCGTACAGCTGGGACTTGACAGTGTTAGTATGATATCGTCAGCGTTTAAGTTGGTTTTGAAGTCATGACCACTCAGTGATTCCACTTATATCCCCCTTAGCCTGTTTTAATGCGGTCATCTCGGTTTCCATTGTAAGATTTAAAAAAAATCCTTTGCTCATTTGTAACAATAAAGACATTTGCAACTTTGTATTTGTAGTCAACTTTGTTCTGAAGTTATCTGCGGTCAGAAACATCTAGATTCCATGTTTAGCTGGAGATCTTGTGTATAAAGTGACGCAGATGGGCAAAAAAAAGCATCCAACAACGGCCACTGTAAATAACGAGCAGTTTCAAGCCCAATTTTAGTAACGACGGTTTTGGGTCTTAAGATGCATTTGGGAAACTGGGCCATTAGATTTAAATCATTTAGCAGATGCTGTTATTCAGAGACTTTTCAGAGACTGCATGACAGACTTTTCACCTAGTGGGCTTGGAACCAGCGACTTTTCGGTTAATGGCCCAATGCTCTTAAATTACTAGGCTGCCTGCCACCCCAACTGGGACATGTTCAAGAAGCCACGTAAGAGGTGGAAAGATCTGCAGCTCACTGAAAAGGTACCAAATCATCAGAAATGAAATTAACCATGACATAGGAGTCAACGGTCAAAAGAGAATCATAACTAGAATGTTTGAGCAAGGAAGTGTAAAAAAACCAAAACAATAAAGCATTGTAGCGCAACAGGCATAAGCAGGAGTACCAGCTGAAGTTGTCCTCCCACTTGTACTGTTGCCCTCTTAGGTCTTTGAATCTGTGAATTTGACTGCCATTCAATTGAGTTGATTGTAGCAATTTGATTCTGTAGTAGGTTAAAAACACAGCAAAGGGACGGATTGATGTAACTCACCATGCGGGACACTGATATCGGAGGCCTGTGGGTCCTGCTCATGAAAAGCCTCCTGAGGACCACCTTGTTGAAGGGAGCAGTGGAGCGACGGGCCAGGAATCTGTAAAGCTGTGGGGACAAGAACATAAACATTTATTAAGTATAAAGTATTGACTACTCAATGTAAAATGTTCACAAGGGTTACTCTGAGCCATGTGCTGCATAGATTTTACAATTAACCAAAAAAGGTCTAACATCAAGATGGGAAATCAACAACTTAGTTGTCGGACTACTTGTTTACATGACAATGCCTTAATGTATAAAGGTTGCGACACTTACCTTGACCAGGAGCCTCAGGTAGATATCCTGACTCTTGGGCTCCTTTCTGTGCACCTTACGGTCCTTGTTGTGTCGGATGTCAACTCCCTGTGAATAGATGGTGCAGGTAAATACATGAGAACTTGCCATTCGCGCACCGATCAATTAAAAACAGAATTATTAGTTACACAGTGTTAATGTCATTGCTGATCACTGTGCCATGAAAATGTACCTTTGCATGCTTCTGAACCCTATGCTTTATGGCTAGACCTCAAACGATAAGACCACGTCTACTAACGTTACAGTGTAACTCATACCTAAACAGCACCCAAATCATTCACACCCAACTTGAATTTGGCAGCATACCGTGAAGCATAACGTTGCAGTCTCATACACAGCGGCTAACTAGCGATCCAGCGAAGTAACGATAAGTAGCATAGTTCACCAACACTGGTCAAATGGCACGTTTTCAATTAGGGCCATCTACCTAGTCAGGTAGCCGATACAATCTATTTTGGAGAAGTCTCAAAACGAAGGTACAAAAGTTACCGACATTTCTCGAAAAGCAGTACCAGTATTTCAATATCTTTTGTCTAAGTTACACGCTGTCTTTCGGGAATTAGTGAGAATACCCGGTAGCAAAACTACTGTGACGCTAACCACCGGTAGTGAAGGACGTTAAAACGCCAAATAGTATGTCAATACCATCCGGAATTCAAACCAAAGACACCAAGGCAATTAGATACATGGAAATGGTTGAGTTGTGCTACTGTAAAAGTGAGGATGGACTCAGATTATCAAGTCAGTTAACGATGTTTTCATAAACTGTACCTACCATCTTGGACTCAGAGTGGAAAGGGAAAAGGAAGAGTCGCTGTCTCGCGATAAAGACTTCTCCGCGATTGCGGAGGTCACACGCGTTTTCGTTGGCTGTTTTGCTATTACTTCCTGTGTGATCATCACGTCGTCAAAAAGTCATTATATTTATATTTTATATGATTCTATTCGTTAATTAATTTAATCCATTCATCATTTGTGTATAGGCTAGTGTGAAGTGACTTTCTAACCAATAAATACACTATGTGGAAAACAAATTAAATTTCAAAATACTGTCTATTCTATTTTATCATGTGATTTACATACAATTAATAATACATTTTCTTAACAAAACAGAAAAGTGAACTCACTTCTCTTCTTGTAATTTCTCAGGCTCTTAATTTTTTAACTTGGCAGATGTGTTGCTACCTACCCTCACCACCTGGGGGCGGCCTGTCATGAAGTCCAGGATCCAGTTGCAGAGGCAGGTGTTTAGTCCCAGGATCCTTAGCTTGGTGATGAGCTTTGAGGGTACTATGGTGTTGAACGCTGAGCTGTAGTCAATGAAAAGCATTTTCACATAGGTGTTCCTTTTGTCCAGGTGGGAAAGGGCAGTGTGGAGTGCAATAGAGATTGCATCATCTGTGGATCTGTTTGGGCGGTATGCAAATTGGAGTGGGTCTAGGGTTTCTGGGATAATGGTATTGATGTGAGTGTATGTAAACTTCCGACTTCAACTGTATATATATATATATATATACAGTGTGTGTGTGTGTGTGTGTGTGCATATATACAGTGCCTTGCGAAAGTATTCGGCCCCCTTGAACTTTGCGACCTTTTGCCACATTTCAGGCTTCAAACATAAAGATATAAAACTGTATTTTTTTGTGAAGAATCAGCAACAAGTGGGACACAATCATGAAGTGGAACGACATTTATTGGATATTTCAAACTTTTTTAACAATTCAAATACTGAAAAATTGGGCGTGCAAAATTATTCAGCCCCCTTAAGTTAATACTTTGTAGCGCCACCTTTTGCTGCGATTACAGCTGTAAGTCGCTTGGGGTATGTCTCTATCAGTTTTGCACATCGAGAGACTGACATTTTTTCCCATTCCTCCTTGCAAAACAGCTTGAGCTCAGTGAGGTTGGATGGAGAGCATTTGTGAACAGCAGTTTTCAGTTCTTTCCACAGATTCTCGATTGGATTCATGTCTGGACTTTGACTTGGCCATTCTAACACCTGGATATGTTTATTTTTGAACCATTCCATTGTAGATTTTGCTTTATGTTTTGGATCATTGTCTTGTTGGAAGACAAATCTCCGTCCCAGTCTCAGGTCTTTTGCAGACTCCATCAGGTTTTCTTCCAGAATGGTCCTGTATTTGGCTCCATCCATCTTCCCATCAATTTTAACCATCTTCCCTGTCCCTGCTGAAGAAAAGCAGGCCCAAACCATGATGATGCCACCACCATGTTTGACAGTGGGGATGGTGTGTTCAGCTGTGTTGCTTTTACGCCAAACATAACGTTTTGCATTGTTGCCAAAAAGTTCAATTTTGGTTTCATCTGACCAGAGCACCTTCTTCAACATGTTTGGTGTGTCTCCCAGGTGGCTTGTGGCAAACTTTAAACGACACTTTTTATGGATATCTTTAAGAAATGGCTTTCTTCTTGCCACTCTTCCATAAAGGCCAGATTTGTGCAATACACGACTGATTGTTGTCCTATGGACAGAGTCTCCCACCTCAGCTGTAGATCTCTGCAGTTCATCCAGAGTGATCATGGGCCTTTTGGCTGCATCTCTGATCAGTCTTCTCATTGTATGAGCTGAAAGTTTAGAGGGACGGCCAGGTCTTGGTAGATTTGCAGTGGTCTGATACTCCTTCCATTTCAATATTATCGCTTGCACAGTGCTCCTTGGGATGTTTAAAGCTTGGGAAATCTTTTTGTATCCAAATCCGGCTTTAAACTTCTTCACAACAGTATCTCGGACCTGCCTGGTGTGTTCCTTGTTCTTCATGATGCTCTCTGCGCTTTTAACGGACCTCTGAGACTATCACAGTGCAGGTGCATTTATACGGAGACTTGATTACACACAGGTGGATTGTATTTATCATCATTAGTCATTTAGGTCAACATTGGATCATTCAGAGATCCTCACTGAACTTCTGGAGAGAGTTTGCTGCACTGAAAGTAAAGGGGCTGAATAATTTTGCACGCCCAATTTTTCAGTTTTTGATTTGTTAAAAAAGTTTGAAATATCCAATAAATGTTGTTCCACTTCATGATTGTGTCCCACTTGTTGTTGATTCTTCACAAAAAAATACAGTTTTATATCTTTATGTTTGAAGCCTGAAATGTGGCAAAAGGTCGCAAAGTTCAAGGGGGCCGAATACTTTCGCAAGGCACTGTATATATATATATATATATATATATAAAGTACCAGTCAAAAGTTTGGACACACCTACTCATTCAAGGGTTTTTCTTTATTTTTACTATTTTCTACATTATATATATATATATATATATATATATATATACACACACACAGTTGAAGTCAGAAGTTTACATACACTCACATCAATACCATTATCCCAGAAACCCTAGACTCACTCCAATTTGCATACCGCCCAAACAGATCCACAGATGATGCAATCTCTATTGCACTCCACACTGCCCTTTCCCACCTGGACAAAAGGAACACCTATGTGAGAATGCTTTTCATTGACTACAGCTCAGCGTTCAACTCCATAGTACCCTCAAAGCTCATCACCAAGCTAAGGATCCTGGGACTAAACACCTCCCTCTGCAACTGGATCCTGGACTTCCTGACAGGCCGCCCCCAAGTGGTGAGGGTAGGTGTTACGAATCCCTTTTGGCCCGACAGTCTAGGGGGGATGGTAATGAGACCCGTAACATAACTCATGTAAATTATAATAGTGACAAAGTAAAAATGTGAACGAAATAACCAGGACAACTGAAATCGACCGTCAAACTCAAGGTTTATTAATAAACACACGGTAATGGGGGGGGAGCAGGAAAAGGGGCTGAGCTGGACCCAAGGAAAGAAACAATAAATATGCAAAAACACCCCTAAGCTAGACTAGCCTACTTTAACAACAGCTAACTAACTAACCAAAAATACAGTGGGTGGTCCGCCCAGTTCTAACTAGTGTATTTAACAAAGTTCACCTACGGGTAGTGTATGCCCATGGGCGACTTGTCTTGGTTTCCCCTTTTCCCACCAGAAATTAAATACAAACACCATAACCAAAAACAATACTCACAGGTGATGACAAAGTGCTATGGAGGTGCTCAAACAAAAGGAGAGGTTTAAGACACAAAGAGAGAGAGTCGAAAAACAGAGATCTACAAACATGGCATTTACAAAGAGATTGAGCTACTGAAATCTATGAAGAACAGAGATCTACCAACATGGCATTTACAAAGAGATTGAGCTCCAGAGCAAACAAATGATGGGGTTTTTAAACCATGGGGAAGGAACTGTGATAGGGTAGGAAACAGGAGGAGGTGTGTCTTCTGATTGATGATTGATTGTTGACTGATTGGGGAGTGATGATTTTCACCTGTGAGGGGAGAAGGAGAGAAAAGAAAACACACACAGGATACACACACAGGATACTTGTATCCGTAACAGTAGGTAGCAACACATCTGCCACGCTGATCCTCAACACTGGAGTTCCCCAAGAATGCATGCTCAGTTCCCTCCTGTACTCCCTGTTCACCCACGAATGCATGGCCAGGCACGACTCAACACCATCATTACGTTTGCTGACGACACAACAGTGGTAGGCCTGATCACCGACAACGACGAGACAGCCTATAGGGAGGAGGTCAGAGACCTGGCCGGGTGCTGCCAGAATAACAACCTATCCCTCAACGTAACCAAGACTAAGGAGATGATTGTGGACTACAGGAAAAGGAGCACCGAGCACGTCCCCATTCTCATCGACGGGGCTGTAGTGGAGCAGGTTGAGAGCTTCAAGTTCCTTGGTGTCCACATCAACAACAAACTAGATTGGTCCAAACACACCAAGACAGTCGTGAAGAGGGCACGACAAAGCCTATTCCCCCTCAGGAGACTGAAAAGATTTGGCATGGGTCCTGAGATCCTCAAAAGGTTCCACAGCTGCACCATAGAGAGCATCCTGACCGGTTGCATCACTGCCTGGTACGGCAATTGCTCGGCCTCCGACCGCAAGGCACTTCAGAGGGTAGTGTGTACAGCCCAGTACATCACTGGGGCAAAGCTGCCTGCCATCCAGGACTTCTACACCAGGCGGTGTCAGCGGAAGGCCCTAAAAATTGTCAAAGACCCCAGCCACTCCAGTCATAGACTGTTCTCTCTACTACCGCATGGCAAGCGGTACCGGAGTGCCAAGTCTAGGACAAAAAGGCTTCTCAACAGTTTTTACCCCCAAGCCATAAGACTCCTGAACAGGTAACCAAATGGTTACCCGGACTATTTGCATTGTGTGCCCCCCCAACCCCTCTTTTACGCTGCTGCTACTCTCTGTTTATCTTATATGCATAGTCACTTTAACTATACATTCATGTACATACTACCTAAATTGGCCCAACCAACCAATGCTCCTGCACATTGGCTAACCGGGCTATCTGCATTGTGTCCCACCACCCACCAACCCCTCTTTTTACGCTACTGTTACTCTCTGTTCATCATATATGCATAGTCACTTTAACCATACCTACATGTACATACCTCAATAAGCCTGACTAACAGGTGTCTGTATATAGCCTTACTACTCTCTTTTCAAATGTATTTTTACTGTTGTTTTATTTCTTTACTTACCTACACACACACACACACACACACACACACACACACACACACACACACACACACACACACACACACACCTTTTTTTCCCCGCACCATTGGTTAGAGCCTGTAAGTAAGCATATCACTGTTGTATTCGGTGCACGTGACAAATAAACTTTGATTTGACTTAGGTTGGAGTCATTAAAACTCGTTTTTCAACCACTCCACAAATTTCTTGTTAACAAACTATAGTTTTGGCAAGTCGGTTAGGACATCTACTTTGGGCATGACACAAGTAATATTTCCAACAATTTACAGACAGATTATTTCACTTATAATTCACTGTATCACAATTCCAGTGGGTCAGAAGTTTACATACACTAAATTGACTGTGCCTTTAAACAGTTTGGAAAATTCCAGAAAACTATGTCATGGCTTTAGAAGCTTCTGATAGGCTAATTTACATAATTTGAGTCAATTGGTGGTGTACCTGTGGATGTATTTCTGCTGAGGAAAGAGACGCGTTCTGTCTCCTAGAGATGAACGTACTTTGGTGCGAAAAGTGCAAATCAATCCCAGAACAACAGCAAAGGACCTTGTGAAGATGCTGGAGGAAACAGGTACAAAAGTATCTATATCAACTGTAAAAGTCCTATATCGACATAACCTGAAATGCCGCTCAGCAAGTAAGAAGCCACTGCTCCAAAACCACAATAAAAAAGCTAGACTACGGTTTGCAACTGCACATGGGGACAAACATCATACTTTTTGGAGAAATGTCCTCTGGTCTGATGAAACAAAAATAGAACTGTTTGGCCATAATGACCATCTTTATGTTTGGAGGAAAAAGGGGGAGGCTTGCAAGCCGAAGAACACCATCCCAACTGTGAAGCACGGGGGTGGCAGCATCATGTTGTGGGGGTGCTTTGCTGCAGGAGGGTGTGGTGCACTTCACAAAATAGATGGCATCATGAGGATGGAAAATTATGTGGATATACAGTGCCTTGCAAAAGTATTCGGCCCCCTTGAACTTTGCGACCTTTTGCCACATTTCAGGCTTCAAACATAAAGATATAAAACTGTATTTTTTTGTGAAGAATCAACAACAAGTGGGACACAATCATGAAGTGGAACGACATTTATTGGATATTTCAAACTTTTTTTAACAAATCAAAAACTGAAGAATTGGGCGTGCAAAATTATTCAGCCCCTTTACTTTCAGTGCAGCAAACTCTCTCCAGAAGTTCAGTGAGGATCTCTGAATGATCCAATGTTGACCTAAATGACTAATGATGATAAATACAATCCACCTGTGTGTAATCAAGTCTCCGTATAAATGCACCTGCACTGTGATAGTCTCAGAGGTCCGTTAAAAGCGCAGAGAGCATCATGAAGAACAAGGAACACACCAGGCAGGTCCGAGATACTGTTGTGAAGAAGTTTAAAGCCGGATTTGGATACAAAAAGATTTCCCAAGCTTTAAACATCCCAAGGAGCACTGTGCAAGCGATAATATTGAAATGGAAGGAGTATCAGACCACTGCAAATCTACCAAGACCTGGCCGTCCCTCTAAACTTTCAGCTCATACAAGGAGAAGACTGATCAGAGATGCAGCCAAGAGGCCCATGATCACTCTGGATGAACTGCAGAGATCTACAGCTGAGGTGGGAGACTCTGTCCATAGGACAACAATCAGTCGTATATTGCACAAATCTGGCCTTTATGGAAGAGTGGCAAGAAGCCAGCCATTTCTTAAAGATATCCATAAAAAGTGTTGTTTAAAGTTTGCCACAAGCCACCTGGGAGATACACCAAACATGTGGAAGAAGGTGCTCTGGTCAGATGAAACCAAAATTGAACTTTTTGGCAACAATGCAAAACGTTATGTTTGGCGTAAAAGCAACACAGCTGAACACACCATCCCCACTGTCAAACATGGTGGTGGCAGCATCATGGTTTGGGCCTGCTTTTCTTCAGCAGGGACAGGGAAGATGGTTAAAATTGATGGGAAGATGGATGGAGCCAAATACAGGACCATTCTGGAAGAAAACCTGATGGAGTCTGCAAAAGACTGGGACGGAGATTTGTCTTCCAACAAGACAATGATCCAAAACATAAAGCAAAATCTACAATGGAATGGTTCAAAAATAAACATATCCAGGTGTTAGAATGGCCAAGTCAAAGTCCAGACCTGAATCCAATCGAGAATCTGTGGAAAGAACTGAAAACTGCTGTTCACAAAATGCTCTCCATCCAACCTCACTGAGCTCGAGCTGTTTTGCAAGGAGGAATGGGAAAAAATGTCAGTCTCTCGATGTGCAAAACTGATAGAGACATACCCCAAGCGACTTACAGCTGTAATCGCAGCAAAAGGTGGCGCTACAAAGTATTAACTTAAGGGGGCTGAATAATTTTGCACGCCCAATTTTTCAGTTTTTGAATTGTTAAAAAAGTTTGAAATATCCAATAAATGTCGTTCCACTTCATGATTGTGTCTTGTTGTTGATTCTTCACAAAAAAATACAGTTTTATATCTTTATGTTTGAAGCCTGAAATGTGGCAAAAGGTCGCAAAGTTCAAGGGGGCCGAATACTTTCGCAAGGCACTGTATTGAAGCAACATCTCAAGACATCAGTTAAAGTTAAAGCTTGGTCGCAAATGGGTCTTCCAAATGGACAATGACCCCATGCATACTTCCAAAGTAGCCATGACCTCGATCCTATAGAACCTTTGTGGGCAGAACTGAAAAAGTGCGTGCGAGCAAGGAGGCCTACAAACCTGTCTCAGTTACACCAGCTCTGTCAGGAGGAATGGGCCAAAATTCACCAACTTATTGTGGGAAGCTTGTGGAATGCTACCCAAAACGTTTGACCCAAGTTAAACAATTTAAAGGCAACGCTACCAAATACTAATTGAGTGTATGTAAACTTCTGAATCACTAGGAATGTGATGAAAGAAATAAAAGCTGAAATAAATTATTATCTCTACTATTATTCTGACATTTCATATTCTTAAAATAAAGTGGTGATCCTAACTGACCTAAGACAGATCATTTTTACTCTTATTAAATGTCAGGAACTGTGAAAAACTTTAAATGTATTTGGCTCCGACTTCAACTGTGTAAATATATATATTTTTTGCTTTCATTTAGCAGATGCTCTCATCCAGAGGGACTTACAGGAGCAATTAGGGTTAAGTGCCTTGCTCAAGGGCACATCAACAGGTGTATCACCTAGTAGGCTCGGGGATTCGAACCAGCGACCTTCCAGTTAGTGGCCCAACGCTCTTAACTGCTAGGCCATCATGCAAAGATGAAAAACACATTCTTTAAAATAACTACTTTAATCAAGTTATAAGCGTGCAGCACATAAAAGCTATTCAATTAAATAATTGTCACAATTTTGTCATCACACAACTCATCCAATAACATCCATATCAGTGAGAGGGGGGTTTGGTTTGTGTATCATCTTTCTGCTGTCTGAAATGGCACAGGAATACTGTCCACACCAGCGTGATGCCACCCACAAACACTGTACGAGCAACTGGGGGAACCAGGGAGAAATTCAATGCCTGAGAGAGAGAGAGAGAGAGAGAGAGAGAGAGAGAGAGAGAGAGAGAGAGAGAGAGAGAGGGGGGAAAGAGAGAGAGAGATCAGTGTGTGTGTGTGTGTGTGTGTGTATGCATATAATGTGTTGTTATTGTTTCTACCTGCATTGTTGACCAGTAGACCACTCCAGTCTGTCATACCCAACAAAAAGAGAGGGAGACAGAGAGACCATTAATGTGGTTGTGGTGACCTAGACTTTCCTCTCTTCCTTCAGCACCTAATTCATGCTCTGCATCCTTACCTTGTATGAAGTCCAGAATTTCTCCCTACAGTTTTCCAATGGGTCCTCTTTGTTTTCTAATACACTAAGACCTTAAAAAGAGTAATTCATATTATAGAACAATGTTTAAGTCTTACACATTGAAAGTTATATCACACCAACAGGTACACACACACATGCATGCGCGTGTAGCACTTGGGGATGTGTGAAACTTACTCCTCAGCCACACACGCACGCACGCACGCACGCACGCACGCACGCACACACACACACACACACACACACACACACACACACACACCTATGAAGAAGGCACTGATAGTAGCGGGGGCAGCAACCAGTTGATCCAGCACTACCTTCCCTGACACCCTTTTGGCCCCTCCCCCTGGCAACATCCTCTCCAGCCCCTTCAGCCAATGGTAGTTGAAATTGGCATGGAAACAGAACCCAACAAAGGCCACTCGTGCGGTCTGGGACCAGTCAATATCAGCCCATGTTGTGACACTTTTAGTACCAGTGGAAATATTGGTTCCCTCCATGTTAAGCTTGGCCCCCTCTGAGCCATGGATGGTGTGTGTTCCCTTGTCTGTGTTTAATCCTCCACTCTGTTTCCCTCCAAGCATGCTTTGCTGTATGAGGTCCGCGGATGCGAACAGGGTTGTGTATCCGACCACATTGCTGATGTAGGGGTGGGCCTTAAACAAGGCCCAGGCTCGACTCATGGTTACTGGTGAATTTAGGGGAGAAACAAAGTGTTAACATTATGGAATAAGAAAGAAAACATTCCTTATGACTAATGAATTATATTTCACTTACTTATAGGCTATCAGCATCACAAGCTAGATTCACTGATCATTTTATTTTGGATAAAAGTTTCATTACACCATATTTTCTAAGGTCCCAATCCTCAAAGCCAGTGGGCTATGACAGATAAATTCAACAAAATAACCTTGTCGTTTTGCCTTGTCCAATTGAGCTCTGACTCCTTGCTTTAGGCAAAGAGAGAGACAACTTACCTTACAACTTAGCTGTCTCATCCACCGCTTGGAACACAGAAGTGGCAGAGGCACAAAATTCACAGTGCTTGCTGCTGGAGGACATGGAAGGGTGGGTCAATGGAATTCTCAGCCAATAAGAGGCAGGTTCTCAGAGGTCAGAGAGGTCTGCTTGGCTGGTCAAAGTTCTGTCAGAGGGAGTGTGATAAGGCTTTACCTAGTAGCCTTCTTTTGCAATGAAAGCATGTGAGAAAAGCACAGATGGGGAAAGCAGGAGGGAGAGTGAATGGATACATGGAGGAAAAGAGCTAGAGGGATACAGAATGTAGTGTTCAGAACATGAATTAGACAGATCTGATGAATAGCAAGTGTTGTCATACTGGTACAATACCGCCAATCAAACTAAATCCGGTATAACTACAGTGCTACTACCACTTTGCTTCTAAAGTAGCCTACTGTACTAGCCTATTAAATGCAGGACATTTGACTGATGCTCTCAGATAGTGTGTGTTTATAACTGACTTTGGTGGGAGAATGGTATTACGTTTCTCAACACATTCCCATTCATTGCCACAGCCATGTGTATGTGGCTACTTGCTGCAAAACTGCCAATAGTGACAACAAAGATCCACACTCCTACTCTTTACTGCTGGAAAAGGGTTATGGGTGATGTCACTTACCAAAGTAATGGTCCACAGTATAAGTCAGCAAATCTATACCAACATGCCGTTTCTCAAAGGCAGAGTAGACCCTGGTCTCACGCATGTGGCTGCACTAAAAATAGATGCCACTCCTGAAACCACACTTCCCTCCTTTGGTTACCCGTGGTAAGTTGAATTTACAATGATAGGCACAGTGTATATATTTAAAGGAATAGTTCACCCCAAACTCCCAATTACATGGAATAAGATGGTGGCAATCATTTCCGCTCCCACTTTGGGATGGAGGCCTATAGATTTTCCTATTTGAAATAACACACACACACACACACTACCCGTTATTCAGTTATGCGGTGAGGATAGTCTATTCATTCGCTGTGCTGCCACAGATATGTAAAATAGAGTGCTAGGACAGACCTCTGCAGAACCTAAAGGGCAATGTGCCATTAGCAACCACCTCAGCTCTGAGCTCAGAAAATGTGATAATGAACAGCTTGTTAAGTACCTCAACTGGTGCGTTGTGTCTTTCAGTAGTTAACAAGCTGCCTTTAGTGTTCCTCACAATGGAGATGTGCGCCTACGCTTCTACAAGCAGTTGACTTCTCAGATAATTGCCCTCTTTCTTGTCTCTGTCTCTCATCCCTCACTTCCTCAACCACTCTTCATTTGTCGGGCTGCTCTGTCTCAGAGCAGGGGATTGATGTGTGACACATACACACACACACACACACACACACACACACACACACACACACACACACAATCAACCACTCTTCATTTGTCGGGCTGCTCTGTCTCAGAGCAGGGGATTGATGTGTGACGTTCAGCATTGACTCATTGAGACACATATACACACACACACAGACACACAATCAACCACGAAACCCCACCTCTCTCTCTATCTGTACCTCAACCTGTCTTTCTGACACATTATTGGGAGTCAGTCTACAGAGCTAGAGATAGCCACAGCAGAGCCAAGGTGAGTTTTCTTTGTATTGTTCTATATTGTAGAATAGTTTTTGTTTAATAAGTGGTTTTGATGGTCCAGCTTGTTGGAGCATGATGCTGGCATCCCTAATGTTATGGGTTTGATTCCTGCATGGACCGTTATTCTGTCTGCTAAATGACCATTATTTAATCATTCCAATTATACCTTGGACAGAATCTTCCCTGAAAATAGTCGGCTGGACCAATTATTAGAAGGTTTTGGTTATTGTTTTAAACCAATGTAATATCTGAACAATTATGGGATACCCTAATATGTTACAGGAGTGCACAGCCCACTTGTGTGGGTTTTGTTTCTGTAGGTCCTGTTGGTTCAGTTTAAGACTCAGTGAAGTTGTAGTTTCACAATTGTGGCAACAGATTTCATGTCTCATGCAGGTTGACATTTTTGGTGTTGTTGTTGCATTCTGGTGTTCCACTGAAAATGTGAAACTGAATAATTCTAACTTAGACATTGGGGATAGGCCTTCAAGATTACACTACAAGTTTCCCACATTTCAATGGTTCTGTTACAAGTCATATCTGCTGCCACTTCTAGTGGTATATGCTCCCATATGGTGGGAAGCTCACAAGAAATGTCTTTGGACTTAGGGAAACTCATATTTGACCTTATCCCCGTCTCCTAATGTTGATACCTCTGTTACCCCTCCCACCTCATCCTTCTCTCTCACCACATCCCCGATTAATACCACAGACCTGTTACTCCTCTCTTCCCTTCTCCTCCTTCCAGCCATGCGTCCATCCAACTCTGTGACCTTTGAACCCAGGGTGGAGCGAGGTGTTCCCTGGGGTCGCGACCTCTTTACCTTTGTAACATCAGCAGCAGGCCACATGATGCGGACACTCCAGAGACCAAGGAAGAACAGGCCATCCAAACGTCAAGTCAACCACCGGCGCTTCCTACACAACATGATCCAGAGGTGTGTGTGTACCGTATGTGTTTCTGGTGAGAGTGAGTGCCATTATAAGATGCCTTAAACTAAAATGTTATACTGCCCCTTCTCTCAAACAGGAAGTTTGCAGAGATAGAGGCAGCCAATCACCAGCTTGTGTCTGTCCTCTTCTCAACGGAGGTAGCGAATAGCGACACACCTTCCCCATCACGACAGCCAATAACCACTGACCAATCTAACAGCGCCTCTAAAGAAGGTATTCTCTCTTTAATTATCCAGGTGACTTGATGCATAAATTAAGCAAACTGGGCTCCTATGATGTTTATACTTATCTTCACCTTTTGTCCTTTCTCCTCCCTCTGAATGAACCCCCATGACTCAGACTTCCCTCCAGCTCCTTTAAGTGCAGAAGCAAACCTTTCCCTTTGTTCACATGAAACTGAAGCCCTTGAAACAGAACAGAAAGACCCTGGAGACCAATGGAGGAGACTCAACCCCAAACATCTCCAAATGGACCAGTCCAACAGCAACACTCCAAGTAAAGGAACATACCAAACGACTCATAAACAGTGGGGCAGAACAGAAAATCCAACTGACTATAGATCATCCATAACATCAGAGAAAACCATTGTCTTAGAACAAGAGGAGGAACACTTTCACAAAGAACCCTTCAGCTGTGATGTCACTTCAGAGGAGAGCCTTTATAGCTGGATAGACAGCATTAGAGAGAAATATGAAACACAACTCAGACGCGACTCAAATTCAAATATCATGGCCCCAACTCAAAACCAGAGGGCCCTACCTCTAAACTTGGATACCTCAACTTTCAACCCAACACCCCTCTCTCCCGGACTCTCCCCTCTGTCTCTAGATTCCTGTGACTTTGGGGTCACAACGGTCGCAGACAACTCCGCTTGCTCCCAGTCCCAAAACAATATGTCAGACAGTGACACAGTGGAGAGCCAGAGAATGGACATGTTGAGCCTGTGGGACTCAGAGGTTGAACCACAGAATGATGGGGATCCGCCGGCCCATCTAGAGACCATCTGGGGGTATCCTGGTGATGAGAGGAGCCTAGGTGATAAGGCGCACGTTGATGACATCACGTTTCTGAACCAATCCGAAAGTTTCATAGAGAAGTTGATGCTCCACACCAGCAGCAGTAGGAGTGACGGTAGATCTGAGATGGAGAGGATTGACTGTGATGGAGGGCAGTATGAATACGGATCTGGATATGGATGTTCTATCGATCCAGTAACAGCCATAAGAGACTTCATTAGTGGCCAAGGCAGCTCACAGTGTATGTTGGAGAGTGCTGTGGGAAGACAAGGTACAGATAGGCAGTTCACCTGTTTAAATATTAACCCAAACCAACTGTCCACCTCTGTAGGCTACCATTGTGACTTCCCAGACCCCAACATCCTTCAGAGGTCTTGTCCCCAACAAGATGGTCCCTTCTCATTGGTGAATGATGATATGAATCAGAATTGTATTCCCTATGAGGGAGTGGCCAGATCCTTCCCGGCCCCAGTTCACACCCCTCATCCACATCAGGTTCTGACCCCGCCCCTGGAAGATGATTGGCTGTTCACTGATATCATGGGGGCCCATCAGTGTGAGTAGTGGGTCCCGCTACTGACCAAATTCGCTGCAGTGCCACTAAAAAGGGGGAATGATACTTCACCTTATAAATGATCTATTGTGGTTTGACTGTATTACTGTATTCACTTCTTTATGTGTGTAATGTTAACTTATTGATAAATGATGAAACGTAATTAAATAAGTCAGTGTTAGTCTCTCCTTACATTAAATTACAGTAAATGTGTACATGTAACTGAGTGTTCACCAAACCAATTAACAAATTGAAACACACAAAATGTCAAAACCAACAACATATATTAAAGTTCACCCCAGTCAGATATGTTTTATAATTACAGCATCATCAACAAAAAATAGCTAATAAACAACACATTTCCAAAATGTTCAATTTCCATAGAAGCCATAAAAGAAAGAAAACAAAATAATATAATAATTATAACACCTTTGAAAAAGCACCGGTCTCTCTACAGCGGCACAGACACTTCATTCCAGGGGTCAGCCTTTAACCTTTAACCTCAAACCAACCTTCCTACTACTTCCCCTGAAGACCAAACCTAGATCGTTTAAAATGTAGTGATCTTAATTTTCACAACTTTAAAGTGACAGTTTGCATCCAAATAACATTTAAAACATCTGCTCAGATCTTTGACAAATCAGTTAGATTTACATATAAAATCTGCATCATCTCCAGAGAGATGGGACTGACTGTGAACCAATGCCAGCCACTGATACTGCTGGAGTCTGCCCTCTATTGGTGCATATGTAAAGTGCAGCATTTACAGTAACTTACAAAAAAAGTACATTTTGCCAAATAAATCACATGAAGAGGAAGAAAAAAAAGACCAAATACATCATGTCATCATTTTTTCTGTAATCAAATACTAATAGAACTCATTGTTAATTCAAATATCCCATGTCCTCATTAGGCTGCTAGTTCTGAAGATTTGACTGTTTCTATAGTACTGTCATGAAAATGATCCAAAGGGATCTTGGCTTTGCTCTCCACTGTGTCAAGCTTGACATGAGATAATGATGGGAACTGTAACTTTGCTCTCCACTGTGTCAAGCTTGACATGAGATAATGATGGGGAACTGTAACTTTGCTCTCCACTGTGTCAAGCTTGACATGACATAATGATGGGGAACTGTAACTTTGCTCTCCACTGTGTCAAGCTTGACATGAGATAATGATGGGGAACTGTAACTTTGCTCTCCACTGTGTCAAGCTTGACATGAGATAATGATGGGGAACTGTAACTTTGCTCTCCACTGTGTCAAGCTTGACATGAGATAATGATGGGGAACTGTAACTTTGCTCTCCACTGTGTCAAGCTTGACATGAGATAATGATGGGGAACTGTAACTTTGCTCTCCACTGCGTCAAGCTTGACATGAGATAATGATGGGGAACTGTAACTTTGCTCTCCACTGTGTCAAGCTTGACATGAGATAATGATGGGGAACTGTAACTTTGCTCTCCACTGCATCAAGCTTGACATGAGATAATGATGGGGAACTGTAACTCTTCTCTCCACTGCGTCAAGCTTGACATGAGATAATGATGGGGAACTGTAACTTTTCTCTCCACTGTGTCAAGCTTGGCATGAGATAATGATGGGGAACTGTAACTTTGCTCTCCACTGCATCAAGCTTGACATGAGATAATGATGGAGAACTGTAACTTTGCTCTCCACTGTGTCAAGCTTGACATGAGATAATGATGGGGAACTGTAACTTTGCTCTCCACTGTGTCAAGCTTGACATGAGATAATGATGGGGAACTGTAACTTTGCTCTCCACTGTGTCAAGCTTGACATGAGATAATGATGGGGAACTGTAACTTTGCTCTCCACTGCGTCAAGCTTGGCATGAGATAATGATGGGGAACTGTAACTTTGCTCTCCACTGTGTCAAGCTTGACATGAGATAATGATGGGGAACTGTAACTTTGCTCTCCACAGAGTCAAGCTTGGCATGAGATAATGATGGGGAACTGTAACTTTGCTCTCCACTGTGTCAAGCTTGACATGAGATAATGATGGGGAACTGTAACTTTGCTCTCCACAGAGTCAAGCTTGGCATGAGATAATGATGGGGAACTGTAACTTTGCTCTCCACTGTGTCAAGCTTGACATGAGATAATGATGGGGAACTGTAACTTTGCTCTCCACAGAGTCAAGCTTGGCATGAGATAATGATGGGGAACTGTAACTTTGCTCTCTACTGTGTCAAGCTTGACATGAGATAATGATGGGGAACTGTAACTTTGCTCTCCACAGAGTCAAGCTTGACATGAGATAATGATGGGGAACTGTAACTTTTCTCTCCACTGCATCAAGCTTGACATGAGATAATGATGGGGAACTGTAACTTTGCTCTCCACTGTGTCAAGCTTGACATGAGATAATGATGGGGAACTGTAACTTTGCTCTCCACTGTGTCAAGCTTGACATGAGATAATGATGGGGAACTGTAACTTTGCTCTCCACTGTGTCAAGCTTGACATGAGATAATGATGGGGAACTGTAACTTTGCTCTCCACTGTGTCAAGCTTGACATGAGATAATGATGGGGAACTGTAACTTTGCTCTCCACTGAGTCAAGCTTGACATGAGATAATGATGGGGAACTGTAACTTTGCTCTCCACTGTGTCAAGCTTGACATGAGATAATGATGGGGAACTGTAACTTTGCTCTCCACTGTGTCAAGCTTGGCATGAGATAATGATGGGGAACTGTAACTTTGCTCTCCACTGCATCAAGCTTGACATGAGATAATGATGGGGAACTGTAATTTTGCTCTCCACTGTGTCAAGCTTGACATGCGATAATGATGGGGAACTGTAACTTTTCTCTCCACTGCATCAAGCTTGACATGAGATAATGATGGGGAACTGTAACTTTGCTCTTTAAACAACCTTTTAGTTGTTCAACCCTGCATGCTTTTCAAGGGGAATGTCCTAGTCTTATGTGGAGGGAGATAAATACTCTTCCTTGTACAAGAGCAGACAACCGGGAGACTATGCGGCCAATGCTATAATCAATGGAATGCACCGCCATGCAAATACATAGTGTTTAACTAGACTGAGCAGCGAAACGTCCCTATGTCAAGGTGTCGTGTGTCTGTAAGAACAGTATGTGGACAGGATATTTATTCTCTGTACAGACTTCTGTTGTGTCAGGCAGAGAGGTTCTGGGGCTGAGAGGAGTTCAAATATAAACAATAAACACTAACAAAAAGGCTTTGCACTTGTTAAACTTGAATGAATGGTGAATGTTGGAGATTAAAGGGGGCGGGGCATGTATCCTCTAAAACCATATCTTCTAACTGGCTAGAAATCTCCCTGTCTGTCACTTAATGAAAAGACAACACTTTGGAAGATTCGACCCCTTATGACTTCCGCAAAAACACTATTATGATATAAGGGGAGGGAACCCTAGAGCGTTACTGTTCTAGAATGATCTATACAGGAATTCCGGGTAGAAACAGGGTTTTCTTGGTGCTTCATAGGACAGATCTGAAGACAAAGAACTCAACGGAAGTTGCTGGAAAAAGTCCTCCACTTTGGTCTGTTATTCCAGAGGGTAGTTCTATGGATTACAGTGGAAATTCCTCCAACCAGTCTTCGCCCTACTACTCTACTTGAATCTATTCTATTCTACTACGTATACAATAAGTCCCTTTTCTCATCCATACGCCCACCATTTGGTTAAACACAAAAGCTTTGTTCCATAAATATATTACACAATGAATGAATTTAAAAAAACAATATTACAATGTACAATATGTCTGTTTGATAAACACAAAAGATATGGATGCTTATGATATGTTGAGAATGACTAGCAGTCTCAAAACACCAACATTACGTCCTCAATTTTCACATGTTCCTGTTCTGTGTAAGAGATTCCAGTGTCCTGCTCCACAGGTGAGTTCTGATGTAGTGTTGGTTACTGTCTTAAATGCCTGTCATCTCTCTGTCCAATATATTTCCAGTGCATTCCCTACTAACCAAGACCTACAAACTTCCCTAACATCCTGATACACTGTCAAATAGAACAACCAATACCCCATCCAGGAATTATTCAACAACACAAGTCTACATAGATAGACAGATGTTGTTAACCACAATCTACCTAGTAATTGTGATTCTGTTCTTAACCTCTCTCTATTGCCATGGTTACAGTATGTGTGAGGCCCTGCCTTCCTTTCCATCAGTGCCAGTGATACCATACCAGTATGTCATCTACCAATGATATGTCTGAACAGACTGGAAACAATACAAAAAACAACCAGTGGCAATAAATAATGGAGGATTTTGCTCATATTCAGACTGATATAAATGACATAGATTCAACTGCCTGTACTTTATAAGAAGAGATATGTTAAAGACTTAAAGAAACTATCTACCTACTGTATCTATCTACCTACCTATGCAATCCATTGGCCTAACTACAGTAACTACCTATCTGTCTCAATCCAAAAAGGTCAATGAATGTCTAGATAACCCAGATCAGAGCACAGCACCGAAGACAGACTGCATGGTTCGTTTTGCAATAGTGTTTGATGCAACTGCAACAGCATGTTTGGTTGTCATCGCTTCTCATGACAAAAGATAGCAACATTTCATCATCTTATGACAATCATAAGATGGATTGATAAGGTCTACGATGATGCCGGTGCTTATGCCCTAGCCAGTTTCACCAGTATGTGTGATGATGGAGTGAAATATCATCAGTCTTTTTCTATAGAAACTTGACGCTGGCTTCATTCTTCGTTGTGCATACAACAGCAAGGTTGATTATCATTTTTCATTTTTTCTCTCTCACTTAACCCGCTTCCCTGATTGATATTTCCCCCATATATGACCTAATTCAAACTACAAACAAATTAGTAATATATCCTAAAATACTTCACAGACATTCTGTGTTTGTTTTCTAAAATACATTTTAAAATAACAACTTGGCCTTAAATTGAAATTCAAGTGAGAGAGAGAAAGATGAACAACTCATGGGAGCTTCTCCCAGGCTTGTTAAAAGACAGAAGAGCATATCAGCTGTCTTTCACACTAGCAGTCAATGAGCGATTACCTTTTCCAAGACACACACTGACAGAGGGACTACATACATAGAAACATGAATCAGTCCCCTGTGTGTGTGTGTGTGTGTATGTGTGTGTGTGTGTGTGTGTGTGTGTGTGTGCGTGCATGTGTGTGTGTGCATGTGTGTGTGTGTTTCTCTAGTCTTGCAAAATGTCTTCCCAAACATGCAGATTGTCATTAACCCTTTGAGGAGTGGAACAGTATTCGGAGTGTTTTATTCCAGGATTCTACAGCATTCTAGAACATTTAGCAGCTCTTTGCGATGTCCTCAACTAGAACGCTAAACACAGGCGGAATATTGTCAGAGTTCCTCAAAGGGTTAAACATGGCCTTACATTGATAGTGGCCAGTAGCCATCTTACTTCTGCCATTTGAAGTATAATACAGTATCATAATAATAGAACATGGCTATGATGATATAATTCACTTTCCCTCAGATTTCTGGGAGATGAAGTTTCCCCCAGTGAGATTACAGTCCATATTCTTGCTCACGAATCATCAACAAATCCTCTTCCCCCCTTAAATTGTGTGTGTGTGTGTGTGAGAGAGAGAGAGTGTGTGTGAGTGTGTGTGTATGCTCCCTGTTCAAGTTTGGACTGCAGAGGAAATAGTTTAAAGAAGTGCAGGATCAGTAAGTCAGTCTATGTGAGGGTATATTTGTATGTACATATACATGTATGCAGGTCTATGTGTACATATACATGTATGCAGGCCTATGTGTCTGTGTGAGTATGTATCTGTATGTATGCGTGTGTGTTTGTGTGTGTATTACTCAGTGTCGTTGAGGCTGTATGGTGGGGGGGGTCCTAGACTGTTGTTTTCAGAGGGGGGTGTGGGGGTGCCGGGGCCAGTTCCGGGGCCAGTACCAGAAGAAGGAGTCGGGGAGGGGGGGGGCTCCTCCGAGTCAGAGTTCTCACACGACAGATCATCCACCAACGCCCTGCGACCTGAGCGCATCCCAAGGGGCATCGGAGCACGCCTGGCGGGAGAGAGGTGGTAGAGAGGGTCATGGAGATGGAGAGGAGATAAAGTGAGGGTTCATACAGTACATTCAGAAAGTATTCAGATCCCTTGACCTTTTTCCACATTTTGTTACATTACAGCCTTATTGTAAAATGGATTAAGCCATTCCCCCCCCCTCATCAATCGACACACAATACCCCATAATGACATAGCAAAAACAGGTTTTTATACATTTAAAACTTTTATACAAAAGTGTAAAACTGAAATATCACATTTACATAAGTATTCAGTCCCTTTACTCAGAGCTTTGTTATCATCACAGATCTCTCTGTATATCTTTCCCTCGATCCTGACTAGTCTCCCAGTCCCTGCTGCTGAACATTTTCCCCACAGCATGATGCTGCCACCACCATGCTTCACCGTAGGGATGGTGCCAGGTTTCCTCCAGAAGTAACACTTGGCATTCAGGCCAGAGTGCAATCTTGATTTCCTCAGACCAGAGAATCTTGTTTCTGTCACGCCCTGATCTGTTTCACCTGTTCCTGTTATTAACTCCAGGTGTTGCTTATTTTCCCCAGTGTATTTATCCCTGTCTCTCTGTGCCAGTTCGTCATGTATGTTAGTCAAGTCAACCAGCTGTAATGTGGTCTGTGTGTAGCTGGTGTAGAGGAGTTAGGCGCAGGACAGTAGACATGAGTAAATAAACTTATTTTACTCAAAATAAACAAATACAATACAAACTAAGCAAGCCCACATAAACTGACCATATTACAAAAAAACAATCACTCACAAACAAACATGGGGGAACAGAGGGTTCAATAATGAACATGTAATTGGGGCTTTGAAACCAGGTGTGTAAAGACAAAGACAAAACAAATGGAAAATGAAAAGTGGATCGGCGATGGCTAGAAGGCCGGTGACGTGGACCGCCAAATGCCCCCCGAACAAGGAGAGGGACAGACTTCGGTGGAAGTCGTGACACCAGCGTGTTTTTCCCATTCTCCTTTTGCTATTCTCTTTTTGATAGTCCTCCCGGTTTTGACCCCTGCCTGACTCTGGACTTCTTTCCCACCTGCCTGATCATTCTGCCTGCCCTCACCTTGATTCTGCCTGCCCTTCAGTACCTTTTGGACTCTGAACTGGTTTTGACCCCTGCCTGACTCTGGACTTCTTTCCCGCCTGCCTGATCATCCTGCCTGCCCTGACCTTGACTCTGCCTGCCCTGACCCTTGACTCTGCCTGCCCTTCAGTACCTTCTGAACTGGTTTTGACCTTTTGCCTGTCCACGACCATCCTCTTGCCTTACCTTATTGTATTAATAAATATTGTAAGACTCCAACCATCTGCCTCCTGTGTCTGCATCTGGGTCTCACCTTGTGTCATGATAGTTTCTCATTGTCTGAGAGTCTTCAGGTGCCTTTTGGCAAACTACAAGCATGCTGTCATATGCCTTTTACTGAGGAGTGGCTTCCGTCTGGCCAATCCACCATAAAGGCCTGATTGATGGAGTGCTGCAGAGACGGTTGTCCTTCCGGAATGCTCTCCCATCTTCACAGAAGAACTATAGAGCTCTGTCAGAGGGACCATCGGGTTCTTGGTCACCAAGGCTCTTCTCCTCAGATTGCTCAGTATGGCTGGTTGGCTAGCTCTAGGAAGAGTCTTGGTTCTAAACTTCTTCCATTTTTTGGTACCCTTCCCCAGATCAGTGCCTCAACATAATCCTTTCTCGGAGCTCTACGGACAATTCCTTCGACCTCATGGCTTGGTTTATGCTCTGACATGCACTGTCAACTGTGGCACCTTATATAAACAGGTGCGTGCCTTTACAAATCATGTCCAATCAATTTAATTTATTACAGGGGACTCCAATCAAGTTGTAGAAACATCTCAAGGATGATCAATGGAAACAGGATGAACCTGAGTTCAATTTCGAGTTTCATAGCTAAGGGTTTCAATAGTAATGTAAATAAGGTATTTCTGTTTATTTTTAATAAAAGATCAAGCATTTCCCCAATTTTTTTTCTCACTTTGTCATTATGGGGTATTGTGTGTAGATTGATTAACATTTTTTAAAATCCATTGTAGAATAAGGCTGTAACGTAACAAAATGTGGAACAAAGGCAGTGTATATCTGATATGTCTCTATGAGGGACTGGAAAGACAAGAGCCCTCTTGTGTTATAAAGGTTACTAAACCCCTGAGACATCAAACTACTGAGAGGACAGTATTTCCTCAGTTTAAAATATACTGCAGTCCACACAACTAACAGAAATCTTAACTTAATGAATTGCACACGCACGCACACACACAGACCTACTTCTCTGGTTTCCGTTCAGATGTGGTGATGCTGAGTGGATGGAGTGGAGTGTGAGGCAGACTGATGGACAGTGTGTCAGTATTAGATGAGGTCAATGGAAGAAACAACATGCAATAATACAACATGGTGGTAGTAGGTGGCAATGGAACTGGAAACATACAATACAACATGGTGGTAGTAGGTGGTAATGGAACTGGAAACATACAATACAACATGGTGGTAGTAGGTGGCAATGGAACTGGAAACATACAATACAACATGGTGGTAGTAGGTGGCAATGGAACTGGAAACATACAATACAACATGGTGGTAGTAGGTGGCAATGGAACTGGAAACATACAATACAACATGGTGGTAGTAGGTGGCAATGGAACTGGAAACATACAATACAACATGGTGGTAGTAGGTGGTAATGGAACTGGAAACATACAATACAACATGGTGGTAGTAGGTGGTAATGGAACTGGAAACATACAATACAACATGGTGGTAGTAGGTGGTAATGGAACTGGAAACATACAATACAACATGGTGGTAGTAGGTGGCAATGGAACTGGAAACATACAATACAACATGGTGGTAGTAGGTGGTAATGGAACTGGAAACATACAATACAACATGGTGGTAGTAGGTGGTAATGGAACTGGAAACATACAATACAACATGGTGGTAGTAGGTGGTAATGGAACTGGAAACATACAATACAACATGGTGGTAGTAGGTGGTAATGGAACTGGAAACATACAATACAACATGGTGGTAGTAGGTGGTAATGGAACTGGAAACATACAATACAACATGGTGGTAGTAGGTGGTAATGGAACTGGAAACATACAATACAACATGGTGGTAGTAGGTGGCAATGGAACTGGAAACATACAATACAACATGGTGGTAGTAGGTGGCAATGGAACTGGAAACATACAATACAACATGGTGGTAGTAGGTGGTAATGGAACTGGAAACATACAATACAACATGGTGGTAGTAGGTGGTAATGGAACTGGAAACATACAATACAACATGGTGGTAGTAGGTGGCAATGGAACTGGAAACATACAATACAACATGGTGGTAGTAGGTGGTAATGGAACTGGAAACATACAATACAACATGGTGGTAGTAGGTGGTAATGGAACTGGAAACATACAATACAACATGGTGGTAGTAGGTGGTAATGGAACTGGAAACATACAATACAACATGGTGGTAGTAGGTGGTAATGGAACTGGAAACATACAATACAACATGGTGGTAGTAGGTGGTAATGGAACTGGAAACATACAATACAACATGGTGGTAGTAGGTGGTAATGGAACTGGAAACATACAATACAACATGGTGGTAGTAGGTGGTAATGGAACTGGAAACATACAATACAACATGGTGGTAGTAGGTGGCAATGGAACTGGAAACATACAATACAACATGGTGGTAGTAGGTGGTAATGGAACTGGAAACATACAATACAACATGGTGGTAGTAGGTGGTAATGGAACTGGAAACATACAATACAACATGGTGGTAGTAGGTGGTAATGGAACTGGAAACATACAATACAACATGGTGGTAGTAGGTGGCAATGGAACTGGAAACATACAATACAACATGGTGGTAGTAGGTGGCAATGGAACTGGAAACATACAATACAACATGGTGGTAGTAGGTGGCAATGGAACTGGAAACATACAATACAACATGGTGGTAGTAGGTGGTAATGGAACTGGAAACATACAATACAACATGGTGGTAGTAGGTGGTAATGGAACTGGAAACATACAATACAACATGGTGGTAGTAGGTGGCAATGGAACTGGAAACATACAATACAACATGGTGGAGGTGGCAATGGAACTGGAAACATACAATACAACATGGTGGTAGTAGGTGGCAATGGAACTGGAAACATACAATACAACATGGTGGTAGTAGGTGGTAATGGAACTGGAAACATACAATACAACATGGTGGTAGTAGGTGGCAATGGAACTGGAAACATACAATACAACATGGTGGTAGTAGGTGGTAATGGAACTGGAAACATACAATACAACATGGTGGTAGTAGGTGGTAATGGAACTGGAAACATACAATACAACATGGTGGTAGTAGGTGGTAATGGAACTGGACACATACAATACAACATGGTGGTAGTAGGTGGTAATGGGACTGGAAACATACAATACAACATGGTGGTAGTAGGTGGTAATGGAACTGGAAACATACAATACAACATGGTGGTAGTAGGTGGCAATGGAACTGGAAACATACAATACAACATGGTGGTAGTAGGTGGTAATGGAACTGGACACATACAATACAACATGGTGGTAGTAGGTGGTAATGGAACTGGAAACATACAATACAACATGGTGGTAGTAGGTGGCAATGGAACTGGAAACATACAATACAACATGGTGGTAGTAGGTGGTAATGGAACTGGAAACATACAATACAACATGGTGGTAGTAGGTGGTAATGGAACTGGAAACATACAATACAACATGGTGGTAGTAGGTGGCAATGGAACTGGAAACATACAATACAACATGGTGGTAGTAGGTGGTAATGGAACTGGAAACATACAATACAACATGGTGGTAGTAGGTGGTAATGGAACTGGAAACATACAATACAACATGGTGGTAGTAGGTGGCAATGGAACTGGAAACATACAATACAACATGGTGGTAGTAGGTGGCAATGGAACTGGAAACATACAATACAACATGGTGGTAGTAGGTGGTAATGGAACTGGAAACATACAATACAACATGGTGGTAGTAGGTGGCAATGGAACTGGAAACATACAATACAACATGGTGGTAGTAGGTGGTAATGGAACTGGAAACATACAATACAACATGGTGGTAGTAGGTGGTAATGGAACTGGAAACATACAATACAACATGGTGGTAGTAGGTGGCAATGGAACTGGAAACATACAATACAACATGGTGGTAGTAGGTGGTAATGGAACTGGACACATACAATACAACATGGTGGTAGTAGGTGGCAATGGAACTGGACACATACAATACAACATGGTGGTAGTAGGTGGTAATGGAACTGGAAACATACAATACAACATGGTGGTAGTAGGTGGCAATGGAACTGGAAACATACAATACAACATGGTGGTAGTAGGTGGTAATGGAACTGGACACATACAATACAACATGGTGGTAGTAGGTGGCAATGGAACTGGAAACATACAATACAACATGGTGGTAGTAGGTGGTAATGGAACTGGAAACATACAATACAACATGGTGGTAGTAGGTGGTAATGGAACTGGAAACATACAATACAACATGGTGGTAGTAGGTGGTAATGGAACTGGAAACATACAATACAACATGGTGGTAGTAGGTGGTAATGGAACTGGAAACATACAATACAACATGGTGGTAGTAGGTGGTAATGGAACTGGAAACATACAATACAACATGGTGGTAGTAGGTGGTAATGGAACTGGAAACATACAATACAACATGGTGGTAGTAGGTGGCAATGGAACTGGAAACATACAATACAACATGGTGGTAGTAGGTGGCAATGGAACTGGAAACATACAATACAACATGGTGGTAGTAGGTGGTAATGGAACTGGAAACATACAATACAACATGGTGGTAGTAGGTGGCAATGGAACTGGAAACATACAATACAACATGGTGGTAGTAGGTGGTAATGGAACTGGAAACATACAATACAACATGGTGGTAGTAGGTGGTAATGGAACTGGAAACATACAATACAACATGGTGGTAGTAGGTGGCAATGGAACTGGAAACATACAATACAACATGGTGGTAGTAGGTGGTAATGGAACTGGACACATACAATACAACATGGTGGTAGTAGGTGGCAATGGAACTGGACACATACAATACAACATGGTGGTAGTAGGTGGTAATGGAACTGGAAACATACAATACAACATGGTGGTAGTAGGTGGCAATGGAACTGGAAACATACAATACAACATGGTGGTAGTAGGTGGTAATGGAACTGGACACATACAATACAACATGGTGGTAGTAGGTGGCAATGGAACTGGAAACATACAATACAACATGGTGGTAGTAGGTGGTAATGGAACTGGAAACATACAATACAACATGGTGGTAGTAGGTGGTAATGGAACTGGAAACATACAATACAACATGGTGGTAGTAGGTGGTAATGGAACTGGAAACATACAATACAACATGGTGGTAGTAGGTGGCAATGGAACTGGGAGGGTCACTCAGATTACACACACACACACACAGTGGTAGTAGGTGGCAATGGAACTGGGAGGGTCACTCAGATTACACACACACACACACAGTGGTAGTAGGTGGCAATGGAACTGGGAGGGTCACTCAGATTACACACACACACACACAGTGGTAGTAGGTGGCAATGGATCTGGGAGGGTCACTCAGATTACACACACACACACACAGTGGTAGTAGGTGGCAATGGAACTGCAAACATACAATGGATCTGGGAGGGTCACTCAGATTACACACACACACACACACACAGTGGTAGTAGGTGGCAATGGAACTGCAAACATACAATGGATCTGGGAGGGTCACTCAGATTACACACACACACACACAGTGGTAGTAGGTGGCAATGGAACTGCAAACATACAATGGAACTGGGAGGGTCACTCAGATTACACACACACACACACACACACACACACACACACACACACACACACACACACACACACACACACACACA